>NW_017306711.1:260725-261868 GCF_000935625.1 Nanorana parkeri
CCGCGCGGTGTGAGCCGGGCCTTAGGTGCCTACATAAATCTGCTGAATCCTTCTATCTGCTTGTGTGGATTGCACATCCTCCCATTGTGCCCACTATTACACATGAACATGTGTAAGGATGAGAAGGTACTGCCCATGGCCAGCTTCTGCAGCCGCAAAACTGCAGTTTGATAGATCTATAGATAGATAGATCTATATATCTATATATAGATCTATCTATAGATATTATACCTCATATAAAAAATACACACTTTTTAAAAATCCTTTCAAGGAAAAGGAAGACATTTTTCCCAAATGATAATTTAGTGACAATTTAGCAGGTGACGTCTCATCCTTACGACAATGTTCATAGTTGTACATTGTAAAAAGACTGTTTAAGGGTTGTAAAGGATTTTAGTGATTTATATAGACTTGTTAAAAAACAACCTCGGCCACTTTTAATGATATTCTGTACAATGACCTGTACAATGGGCCATAAAACCGTGTTCAGTGACAATTTTCTCTTAAAATGGAACTAAAGGCAAAACCTTTTTTTTTTTTTTCAAGTAAGGTATTTACTGAAGTTCTCTATGACTTGGTTGCCTTCTCTGGCTTGGATCCTGCTTCCTTTGGAGCTATTGGAGTTATGTTACCATGAAGAAAACACCAGCTGCAATGTGCTTTAGACGTACAAGTGTTTGACCTCTCGTGACATTGAGTATGTTACTTTCTCCAAGTGTTCATGGCACCCAATTCCTAAATGTCAGTGGACACAATCTCTGGTTTAAATAAGCAGTCTTTAAAATGCAGCTGGCGCCGCTGTTTTCACAAAATGTTGATTCGCAGGCAAATGTAGTGGAGACCCTATAAGCACCAACAGTAATACTGTGCATGGATTCTGTGCTGCACAGCTGCTAATATTGGCATGGCTTATTATGATATTAATGACCCCCCTACCCCTTTATAAAAAACTGAACACCATCAGATATTGCTTATAGCTGCTCAGAAAACTCACATAAAAAATAGGCAGATACGGTTTACCTTATTGGGGTTTATTAAAGGAGAACTATGAGGTGAGTGATTTTCACTCACCTCATAGTTCTAGCCGATCTGTGACAATTAAACTGTCACAGGTCGGCTCAGTAGATCGGGAGGTGAGCGAAC
>NW_017306711.1:261910-306298 GCF_000935625.1 Nanorana parkeri
CCCCCCCCCACGTTTTTGATGCATGGTTTTATGCGCAGAAATGAAATTGCTTGTTTTTGTGAGCAGATTGTAGCTCGTTGATGTTAATGAAAATGTTTTTCCAGCGTTTCCTATTAAGTCTATGGGGCCAAAAGCGAGCTGTAATATGCCAAAAAAAAAAGCTCATGTACTTTTTCTAGCCACAGGCGTCTTGCTTATTGCAACAAAACACTCAGATGTGAACAGGGAAATAGAAATTATTGGGATTTTTTGGAGCGTTTTTTAGGGCAGAAAAAGCGTTACAAAACGCTCAGTGTGAGCCAGGCCTTAGGTGACTACATAAATCTGCTGAATCCTTCTATCTGCTTGTGTGGATTGCACATCATCCCATTGTGCCCACTATTACACATGAACATGTGTAAGGATGAGAAGGTACTGCCCATGGCCAGCTTCTGCAGCCGCAAAACTGCAGTTTGATAGATCTATAGATAGATAGATCTATATATCTATATATAGATCTATCTATAGATATTATACCTCATATAAAAAATACACACTTTTTAAAAATCCTTTCAAGGAAAAGGAAGACATTTTTCCCAAATGATAATTTAGTGACAATTTAGCAGGTGACGTCTCATCCTTACGACAATGTTCATAGTTGTACATTGTAAAAAGACTGTTTAAGGGTTGTAAAGGATTTTAGTGATTTATATAGACTTGTTAAAAAACAACCTCGGCCACTTTTAATGATATTCTGTACAATGACCTGTACAATGGGCCATAAAACCGTGTTCAGTGACAATTTTCTCTTAAAATGGAACTAAAGGCAAAACCTTTTTTTTTTTTTTCTTCTCCTAAGGTTTGCACAGAGCAGTGAGGGATTAGAAGCACTGTCAGGTTTTTATTTTGGTCTATGTCTCCATAAGGGGGATTCATGCATACTGTAGTGATCTGCATTGTGCCGCACCAGACTACAGCGCAGTAGGCGGTGTGCTGCAATAAAATTTCAAACCTGCTGCATTTTATCGCAGTGCACTGAATGCCACCGCAGGTCGCTGCATGGCAGCACAGCACACTGCACTGCTGTGCGTGGACATAAATGGAGTGTACACATTGAACACTACCAATAAAGTAAAAATAAATGTAAACTGACCGCTTCAGCAGTGTGCGCTACAACGCACACTACCAGAGCTGTCACAATGCACTAGCCCGTCCGCTGAAGTGGAGCGGTTTAGCGCACAGTCTATCGTGAAAGGGTATCCCAAATTTTGAATTGCCCCCAGCGCAGGAAGTCTACAGGTCAGGAAGTGAAGTGAAGGAAAATCTCCCTAATGAGGTACAGATGTCAAAAAAGTGACCACAGTTTTAACGATCCTCAAATTGTAGCAGAACTCCAGGATGTGCAAATATTCTACTCATTTTGGCCTAGAGAATGCAATAAAGAAGATGTACATGCCTGATCCTCAATCCTGCCTGGCTGCTAGTCCATTCCCTGTAGCCTCTTTTCCTTCTGGCTCCAGTGGTCTACGGACCCGTGACATCATCATATCTAATGCAAAGTCCGTTCTCTTGCATTAAATGACACAGAGAAGGAGAGGTGAGCACTGACTGCCGCAGGACCAAGGATTGGGTGAGGTTTTTTTTTTTCTTTATTCTGGCCCCTGGACCAAAAATGAGCAGTTAACTGTTGCAGTGCGGGGGTAGCCTTATTGCAAGGGTTAATTTTTGCACATCCTGACTTTAGATATAATGTAATGATGTAACACCTTTGCCTATAGATCCCCAAAATCTTAGTCTGTGAACAATCCTACTATTATGAGATCCTACATATAAAAGTCCGGTCTTGCGGTTGTAATGCGGCTGTAATGCGGTCATGTGCTGATCACCTTTCCGTACGCATTTTGTGGTCCCGTTAACATTGTGAATTTTGTGTGGTTGTAGTTTTGTAGCAAACAACTGTAGCACGCACAAAGAATATTGTTTCCACGTTCTGTACAAGACGATGGGACTGATAACGAGTCTGTCTTACACGGTTTTAGCCCCGCTCATCCTCGTTTCACATTGTAGAACCAGCAACAGATTTGCATCTGTTTCTCTCTTTAGTGTTTTTACAAATAATTTCGACACATCAAAGGGAGAGCTTAAGGCCGACAACTTCCTACCTTCAAGCACTATCTTTGCTGATGCAGGTGAAATGAAAGACGTAAGTCAGTGCTATCTCAGCTGTTACTGGCCAACCATCAATATTCATTGCTTCAGCTGCTATTGCTTCTCAAATGGGAATCCGAGGGAGCGAGAGTAAAGGGGCCGGCAGTGCGCAGTGTGTGAAATGCTCTTTTCTTTCCTCGCTGGGTGACAAACTTCCAACATTTGGATCTTAGTGAAGCCCGCTGACTGTACACAATTATCCTCTCTCTCCCAACTGCTTGGATGCGTTGCGTGAAGCTGCTGAGAGTTGTTTCTGACCTCTGATCAGTATGTATATGTACTACAGTACCCTTCTTCTATGTGATTGAGCACTGGCAGAAAAGTGACTTATAGGAAAGCAGTGAGCAGGACCAGAAATATAAACCAACTTCTAATTATTCTTTTATTTTATAGTACAAAATGTATTGTTTGCTTTTGACATTGATTTGCGCATTATATATATTTTATGTATTTATTTTTTTTGTGTGTGTGTTACTTGGCTTGCTATGTTGGTGATTAGTTGCTAGTGCTGGGTTTATCAGGTCAACAATTTGCTCCATGCCAAGATAAGTCGTTTCTGTAGCATGTTGTATATTTGCGGTTAACTGGTTGGATCCAAAGAAATAAGACTTGTAAAAGTCCCAGCTGAGACTGTTCACTTTGCAAGGGAATTTTCGCTTTGCTTGGGGAACATGGTGAAAATTCACTTTGCAAAGAATACCCGGTCAGGAGCTAGGAAAAAAAACAAAACCGTATTTTTGTTTGCAGATGATTGGATGATGGAAGTCAGCTGAGCTTCACTTTCATTGACTAAGCTAAGGGAAAATCCCTTGCCAAATGGATTTTTTTTTTTGCCAAGTGAACAGCCCATACTCCTTTTGGTTAATCAACCCCATTGCGTGATAGTAATGTGCGATATCAGTGTGCCTAAATCCTATCTTGGGGGACAGATAAGTCTCCCCTTGCAGTGGTCCCTACACTGCAAGGGTTAAATGCTCATTTAAATGAGCACTGCAAGGGTTAAATGCTCATTGTTTAGGGCCCATTCACATTGGATCCATTGCATTGCAATCTAGATGGTCAACGGACCCTCAGTTGACTTGCAATTTCCTTCCGATTTTGGTGTGAATGGGCCCTTGGGGTAGTTGGGTAAAGAACTTTTACTTACCTGATCTCCGCTCCCCCCGCAGTTGGTGCTGTCCTAGTCTCCCCTACACTGTCTGGTATTTGGACTGGCCCTTGGCCTCTTCACATATAATATAAGGTTATGGCCTCTGCATTGTACATTGAGGGGAAGAGCTTGTGGGCACAGATCATGGAGCCTGCAGGTGCGGGGATCAGGTAAGGAAAGGTCTTTACAGAGGTTTCATTTTCCCCAGAGATAGAATTTAAGCATATTGCTATCACACAATGGGGTTGGTCTAATAAAGTACTTTACTGTGATGGACTACAATCTCAATACAAACTAGTAGTCCATCACTGGAACCATTTTTCATATTTTTTTTGTTTATCCGTTTAACCGATTAATCGAACTTAATAATCGGCTAACTAATCGATTTTGAAAATAATCGTTAGCTGCAGCTCTAAGTTTGATCTATAATGCCAGGCTTCTTTTTTTTTTAACTCATTTATTCTTTAAGATGTTTGAAAAAGTATTCCATCTGCAAAGACTTATCTGTTTCCCCAATGCCGTGCTTAACCTTTTGTGTACTACTCTCTCTTCTCCTCATGTTCCTGATGTTTAACCTTTTGTGTACTACTCTCTCCTGATGTTTAACCTTTGTGTACTACTCTCTCTTCTCTTCATGTTCCTGATGTTTAACCTTTTGTGTACTACTCTCTCTTCTCCTCATGTTCCTGATGTTTAACCTTTGTGTACTACTCTCTCTTCTCTTCTCCTCATGTTTCTGATCAGACAGAAAGTTGGTGTGATAGCCATATGTCACAGTGAGGGTAGAGACGGTTTTCAAACACCAAGAGATTATTTCACCAGCAAGTCTACTTTTGGCAGGTTCTGAGATGATTCACTAGAACGACTCCATTTTAAGGTTACCTTTTATTGTCATAACCTTGATTTACCTCAATGCCGAAGTGAGAATTACTGGCAGCAGGGAAGGACCGAGTTAACCACACCTGCCTTTTACAGAAGAGTTGGCAGAGAACGGGGCACATAGGGCATACAAAGGGTCTGTCGGAAATGATGGGGACTGTGGGTACCTGCTACATTTGGCTGTTCCTTTTCAGCATTTCCTGAGTCAAAGATTTCTATCTGCCAAAAATGACTGCTCGGCCCACTTGTAAAGACAGCAGCTGTACTCGCTTATTTCCTGATAATGCGTTTGGATATTTTATGTACTTTTTTCAGGAGTGCCAACGTCAGCAATCACAAATTGTGCACTGAAGGCATGAGTCTGATTTTTAACATGCAGCTAAAATACGGGATTCTGAACCTAATTGGTTCTAGTTCATACACAAAAAATGTGGTCCGACTACACTCACTATTGCTTATTACTGGTCACAGGATCCTAGAGAGTCCTGAGGACTAGAGGACGTAGAGCTCCGGCCTTCATCTCGGCGAGGTAAACTGCCCTAATAACATCTTACTTCTGGTAAGACTACCATACTGTCTATGGTAGTTATATTGGGCACATGCCACGCTCTTCATAGTATGAGGGTCATGTGTCGATCTATAACTTTGAGGTTGCAGTAGTGGTAACCTGATGTGTTTTTTTTATTTTTTTAAATATTGAAATATATCTAACATGTTTTATCTTTCCTAATTGCATTTTACACGTTTGAATTCCTATTTAGTATTACTTTTTATAATGTTATCCTTGATATGAGCTAATGTAGACATTCTGTGCGTGTGTGGATATGAAATGGATAGAGATTTACACATCACACAGAGTGCCCAAAAAATTGTGTATACACATTTTAAGAAGGGAGAAACTGTGTATTAAAATTGTAATCCTCAATAAATACCAATAAGAACAGATGAATACAAGTCATGTTTGACTTCTGCAATTAGTGGTTACCGTTAGCGTCCAGACACTTCTGAGAACAGCAAACTACTACCAAGTGTCTGCTTGAATCACTGTGCATGCCGTTTCCATTTCTGCCCTTATCATGAATGTGTGCAATTGTTAGGCGTGTTGGAGGTTCTGTTGCATACTCGCGCCTCCATTGTCTGTGTACTTCCACAACGTTCTCGAATTTCAAATACCACTTCAAAATGGTCTTGCACTCCTCGAACAACAACCGTGCCTCCGCCATTTTGTTTGATTGTCCTGCCTGTATCATGGTGACGTTAGCGTTCATTTAACGCCATCTATTAAGCGAACGTCATACTACACATTGCTACCGTAATTCAATTCAACTTCAAAAGGTAATGCATAGATGGCATCTATTAAAATGTGTATACCCTCGGTGTATGTATATATAAACACACAAACACACACACGTAATATAAATATATACGTTGTTGTCCATGGCAACCAATCGGCTCCCTTTTGGTCTGCTAAATATACCATGAGTTTTCTGTTCTCTTTGTGGAGTATAGAACACCTCCCCTGTGCTAAGTAATTGAGAGGAAGGGGTTCGGTAGTCCCAGCACAATTTTTGTCCTAGGGTAAAGGCTTGTTCACACCATCTCCAGACCGGTTCAGGATGCTCTGCCGTATACCTGTTTGAGTGTTTTTAATGTGTTCTGTGCATTTTCTTCTCTTTTATTTAAATTGGTTTTGCTAAGCATGTTTGCATGCAAAGGTGCATTTACATGCATTTTTTGGGTGTTTTGATGTGAAAAAATGCATGCTGCTGTACTTTTTGGAAAAGCTCTGGGACTGAGCGCAGAGGTGTGAACTAGCCTCATTTAACCAGTTGACATCCACGGTGTTAAACCCCCTTCCCATCCAGGCCATTTTTCAGTATTCAGCGCTGCGGTACTTTGACTGACATTTATTCCGTCATGCAGCGCTGTACTGAAATGAATTTTATACCCTTTTTTGGGGACAGATAGAGCTTTCTTTTGGTGGTATTTATTCACCACTGGGGGTTTTATTTTTTTACTATTTTAAGGAAAAATCACCGAAATTAAAAAAAACAAAACAGTTTCCCCTATATTAAATGATAAAACATTTATTATTACCCAATTTTTTGGTAAAATATAAAAGACGGGGTCACGTCGGGTAAAAAGACACCAAACATGTCAAGCCTTAAAATTGCGTGCGCGCGCAAAACCTCAAAAAAACGATAATACCCAAAATTGGCCATAGGCGACGCTTTAAAAGCTGTTACCGCTCATCAGTTTAGCGTTATCAGTGATTGATGGCCCTAAAATGATTGCTCTCACTGCGACGTTCGCGGCGATATGTAACATGTGTAGCGCAATTGTAATTTTTGCGCGCTAGGGCACTGGACGCGTATTTACGTTTATAGGCGCGTAAACGTGGGGGAGTTAAACATTTTGGGGGGTTTTTTCCCCTTTTTTTTATATCTGACTTTGGCTTTTATTTTATTTTATTTTTTTATGTGTTACTTTTCTTTTTTTTTATTTATATTTTTTTTTTGCACTTATTGTTATTGCTATTATATAGGGGGATAACAACCCCCTATATAATAGCAAAGGCACACTGACAGGTCCTCTTTATGGAGATATTAGGGGTCTCTAGGACCCCTAATATCACCTATGGACCCCAAAAGAAGCTGATAAAGCAGAGATCTGCTTTATCAGCTTCTTCTCTCTCCAGATGACTGACAGGTGAATGCGGAAGTGATGTAACACACATCACTTCTGCATTCACAGCCCGGACGGGGATCAGCAAGGAGCTGATCTCCCGTCCTCCTCCTCCTGACGCCCTCGGAGCCGGTCCCGGGATCCAAGATGGGGCAGCGGATCCCGGGAATCAAGGTGAGGGGTCAGGGGGGGGGAAACGAGCACATATAGGCGATCGGCGGGCTATGGACCCGCTGATCGCCTATATGTGAAACACCCGGTACCGGGTGTTCGCATTGGACGGGTCTTTTGTGCCCGTGCGTGCCCGCTAGGGGGCGCGCGCGAGCAGAAAAAAAATGCCGTCTGGCGACGGCAACCCGCCAATGCGACAGTGCCGGCCGTCCGTTTTTATACTACGGGCGGACGGCAAGAGGTTAAAACCATAAAACCATCGGAATTACTGTGCATGCGTTTTTGGTGCTAATAAAAAAAACACACTGGTCTGGAGCTGGTGAGAACAAGCCCTCACAGCGATGCTCCATCATAGATCTAGTAAGTGAACACTGTCACCCTAGGACAGGACGTATATTACTGGCAGGATGACTAGGTGACCATGAAAGCTGGAAAAACAAATGTAGTTTATTATATTTATTGATGGGTACGCTGCAAAATTAGGGAAGACCTCTGACTTTCTTCCTCTCCAGGTTTCTATAGGTTACTGCACCGAACACACTGCCTTTTTGTATTTCACTGAATTTTACTGTTTCAGTGGTTTAGCTTCAGAGAACCTCGCCACGTTACATCTGATAAAACACTTAACCAGAAACCAATTACTGTCACAGGGCATGCACACTGAGTGGCTCTGATTGGTCAGATTGGTCACATGTGGTTGGCATAGTAGTACATGCCTTGTTATTAGATACATAGGAAGAAGAAGAACTATCGATATAGATATCTATCTATTATGACTGTGACTACACATTGCAAGTCCCTATTTACTCCACTTGCATTGATCTATTCCTTTTGAGGTTGAATGGCCGGTTTCCTTTAATGCTTTGTGGGTGACAATGTAGATGTTTGTGTGAACTTCCAACCCATTTACAGCCTCCTCCATCTCTTCCAGTATCATTGCGGCATGTCATCACCAGCGCTGCTCACCTCTTACCTCCTTTATACACCACACCAACATTTACACTTCTGCAGATGTCAATATGATATGGCACCTCACACCTACCTCAATTCATGACGTCAGACTGCTCAGCATGAGGCTGCTGGAATACAGTATGGGTGACCACTGAAATAAAGCCGCAGATGAATAATAACTTTCTAATTTAAGATAAAAGATTCTCTGATTGCTTGTGGCTACTAAAGTCGGCATCACACTGGGAAGGATTTCATTCCATTAAAAATGTATTAATTATGTTCTGGAAATGTTGAGATATTAAAGGTGAATTGAAGAATACGATTCCCCTTTATTGCAGCTGTGGTGAATCTACAAATCCCATCATGCATCTGTCTCTGGGAGTCATGCCTGTGGCTTTCAGTCTTGCAGTGCCGCAGGGGATTTGTAGTTCCACAACAGCTGGAATGCCAGTTCGTCCACCCCACCCCTGCCCTATTGTGTGCTGCTGTCAGTGCAGATATTGGGAGAATCTATTGACTTTATTGAAACAGAATCTGATTGGTTGCCATGGGCAACTGCTCCAGATTCTATCTTTCATTTTCAAAGCTTAACTGAACAAACAGTAGGGAGAAGCTTATTGGTTGCTATGGGCAGCTTCTGCAGATTCTGTCTGCTCCAGTTTTCATAAACTGCTCCCATTATCTCACAACCTTCATACAGGCTTTGCTGTACATTTTATATAGCTGGAAGTAGAAGGGTTACAGTGCAGCTTATAGTTTTTGGAGAGAATGGTGTCAGGTTTTTATTGTGATCTGTGTCCCCGTTAGTGAGATTCCTCTCTCTATTTGTCCTGGGACTGTTATCACTGAAAGTTAAAGAAAATCCCAAATTTTGGGGTGTCACCAGAACAGGAATAGATGGTAAATCTCAGCAAGAACACTAGTTCTCGTGACACTGCTGACTACCAGGGATTTCCCTCACTTCCTGTTGTGGCTATTGGACAGGAAGTGAGGGAAAATCTCCCCAGTGGGACACAGATGACAAATAAAAGTTGGCAGGGGATATAACCCCCTTACTCTATCCAAAAGGGAGAGAGAAAAAACAAATGTCTTCAGTTCTGCTTTTAAAGGGTTAGAATTTGTGCTGAGTACTTGGGAGATTTTGCCGCCTATCACATTCTGTCATGTCTGCAGTACAGGAAGTGAGGAGAAAAGGCTAGAGGCAACAATAAAACCAGAGAGAGGGCCTAACCCTATTTAAATCTACAAACAAAAGTGTGTTGCATGAATAACATATATATGTATGTGTTTGATCTCTATTCAATTCTGTACATTTAGTGGAAAGTTGTTGACATTAGTAGCATTGAAATCTCAAACTTTATTTCAATAATGAATCCAGATCAAACAAATATACAATGTCCAGCACAGTATTTCTTTTAGATTTTTGTCCAAGCACTCCGTCATGTTTCTGAACAGCTGCTTCCAACTCTCTCAGCTCAGCTTCCCCGAACTTCCTGTCCAGTACAAGATCATAAAGCACAGTGCAGACTCCAGCAACTGTTCATCTACCAGCTTGCCTTGCTTTTGTCTGTGGAGACACACACAGCTTACTAGCACACACAAGGGTGGCTCCATAGGACCCTGCAAGGGGCTGAGGGCAGCAGCTGATTCTGCAGGAAACTAAAATTGTAGACGTCAAGGAGCAGCATCCATTGTAAGTGAATTCATCAGCATTTGAAATGGCTTAAAAACGTTTTGACTTTTAAGATCACTACACAATATGCAACTGTAAAAACCCTCTGCATGTGGAAAGTGTTCTTTACTGTAAGAGCTGAAGATGTAGACCGTATGCATCTATTAATGTACAGAGAAGTGGCCATTGATCTATAACTGCCATGACAGCTGATTTGATGATTGAGGGGATTATCCAACCATGAATGGCCTTTATGATTCATGAAGGACTTCTTATTTCCCTATTAGAGCACATTGGGCTGCATTTTACAATGGTGTTTATTCATCTGGGTCCAACTTTTCGTTGAACGCCACAGACCGGTCTTTTTTTGTTGTTGTTATTTTTCCCCGCACTGTGCAACTCTGCTGTACTTTTTGCTGTGCCCAAAGTACAAATTGTATTGCTGACACCTACAGTCTTTAAGTGCAAATAGTAAAATTTCCTTTAGCACTGCTATGGAAGCATGTCTGCTTTGTATACAAGTAGAATGAGATGACTTTCATATGAATCAATCATTTTACCGCTCGGTTTAATCAATATGGTTTAATAAAACAGTAAAACAACACGTCAAGGACAAGAGAGCGACATTTATAAAATATAAGACGGAGGGGACGGCATTGGCGTTCCTTAACTACAAAGATTGCTGTACTTAATGTTATGAAAAGGCCCATTCCTTGGTCAGAAATAATGTGTGTGGAAGTTGTACTTTTATGTGAACAATTGAAAAGCTCACCAGGATTATTGATCCAGTCTCTTGTAGTGTAGCATGAACCTTCCCTGGCAAGTGCTGGCGTTTGTTGTTTGGGCTTTTGCATCATCACGCTCGGCTTTTTTTAGGTGAACTGCCATTCTCCTCTTGGGCTTTTTCAGGCCTTGTTCACACCAAGCGCGGAGCGGGTGCAGAGCAGTTGGAGACCGGATCAAAACTGCGTCCAATGTATTCCAATGGTATTTTTAGCTCCAGTTCACATTGCAGCGTGCAGTTCCAGAGCAGGTAAAAAAACTGCAGCAGGCCCTATTTTACCTGCTCTAGAGCTGCAAACGCATCAAAAACGCATGCAAATGCCTGGAACGCACTGAAAGCCCATGTTAAACTAAAAACGGCCCAAAACGCGGCACAACCCACTGCACTGCGTGTGCAGAAACATGAGCGGATCTGCTCTGCATTTGGTGTGAACAAGGCCTTGGGGAATTTTGTTTTAGGTAATGGAAAGCTAGTTATAAGGAGTAGGAGATGGTTGTTAGGCTTGATGTTGCTCATTGAAGTCTATTGGGTTATACATATTATGCCCCAAAGAAGCTTCTTTCAATTTTTGAGTGTTGAATGACAACACATCGCTCAGATGTAAACGGGCACAATAGAATAATGCGGAAATCTTAAATGTCGAGGATTGAAAAGCATCTGAAACCGCGCTTCAAATTGTTCAGGTGGGAATGGGGGCTGTGTGTGTGCTTTTTGCGTGATTCCCAATTTAGTAATAAGGTTACCTATTGAATGGTTACTGAATTTTTAAATGTACACTATAAATATCAGCAAATTTGTAAAGTGTGACTTTAAAGAGAACTACTGGGTAACCTTTTTATCCTATAGTTGTCTTTAGGGTCACGGGAGGACATATGCCAATGTCCTCCTGTGACCCAAAGCTCTGTATAGAGTGGGCTATTTCCCGCTATATACTGAGAGCGTCGCAGCTGGGACAGATCTCGACAATACTATCGAGATCCACCCAGCTGTCTGACAGCCGGCCCTGCCTATCTAGAGGCAGAGGCAGCTGTCCCAACCCCCTCCCCCCGTCTGGTCCTCCAGTCAGCGCTAGAGGATCGGAGAGGGGAAGGGGGGGGGGGATCCCTGTGGGGAGTGGTGACTGATGGTGAGCGGTGACTGACAATCACTGCTCTCTGCAGGGAGATGAGCGGATCAGCGGCATGTTTCTGCTCACTTGCCAATCGATAGAGCCGACCCATGACAGCCTCTTTGTCACAGGTCGGCTCTAACAATGAGGATGAGTGTAAATTACTCACCTTTTTATAGTTCTCCTTTTAAACATTATAAAAAAGTTTTTTCCTTTGTGGGGTATCAAACTTTAGGTACATCTCTTGTGCGTAAAATGTTAGGGCCCATTCTCACCTAATGCATTTTAAACCGCATGGTAATGCTTGTACAGAGGTATGCCATTGTTGTTAATGTTGCTAGTTCACATATGTGCAGTGTGTTGGCTGACAAAGTTCAGGTCTGATTTTTTTTTTGTTTAATCAGTGTGCTCCGATAGGGAGCCAGGAAGACTGTCTTAACACAAAATGTATTTTAATCATTCTATTGCTTATTTGTTCAGCAATTTGCATATCGCCTCTTCTCTCCGATGCTTTGGGTTGTGGGTGGGTCCTCGTTGTACTGGTGTACAATTGTACACCAATTACAATACAGGCCTTCTGGTCCTCAGTTGTAAGAAATGAAATCAGAGTCTGACCGCCAACCAGAATGATTCAGGAGATCGGTCACACAGCTTGGTGGACGCTTGCTGGAGAGGGGGAGTAATTCAAAGGTGTCTATACACTCTGTGAATTTCGGGCAGTTTTTGAGGAACCGGCCTAAATTCACACAGTGTGTGCCGCTGTCGGTACCCTTTTGGTCGGGAGGAGTTGGTCGAAACATTTTTGTACGATAGGAGGCGGCAGCAAATGAGCTGCCCGCTGTCGTCTTGTTATTTTAAATCACATAATTCAGAATTATGGGCAACTGATGGGGAAAAAATACTAACTCTTATGAACACATCTGGGTTTTCATATTTCCACAGAAGTGAAGATATTTAATATTCTTGACATTTGTTACTAATCATATGTTCATGTATGTGGGCTAATGGTGGCTTTGGTGCCCTGTATCCTGATGCACAGATGGCCTCTGTTTTAGTTCAGGTCAACATGGGCTTTTTTGCATATGAGACATTAGAGCTGCAGCTAACGATTATTTTTAAAATCGATTAGTTAGCCGATTATTGAGTTCGATTAATCGGTTAATCGGATAAAAAATAAAATACCTTTTAAAAAATGGCTCCAGTGATGGGACTACTAGTTTGTATTGAGATTGTAGTCCATCATAGGAGCAAGCTTGGAGCGGTGGAAGTAAATAAGAAAAAAAAAAAAGTGTGGTGTGTAAAATTTATACAGCAATGAATGCAGAATGGCACCGGCTATAGAGGACTACAAATCCCAGCAATAGTACATTATACAGCGCAATACAGAATCCCACCAGCTACAGAGGAGTACAACAAATCCCAGCAATAATATATTATACAGCGAAATGCAGAATACCACCAGCTATATAGGAATACAACAAATGCCAGCAATACATTATAGCTGGTAGTATTCTGCATTGCGCTGTATAATGTACTATTGCTGGGTTTTGTAGTCCTCTATAGCTAGTGGTATTCGGCATTGCACCACTGTATAATGTACTATTGGTGGGATTTGTAGTCCTCTACACAGCGCAATGCAGAATACCACCAGCTATAGAGGGATACAACAAATCTCAGCAATACATTATACATACAGTGTATAATGTACTATTGCTGGGATTTGTAGTCCTCTGTATAATATTGAGCACAATGTACCATCAGCTATAGAGGAATACAAATCCCAGCAATACATTATAGAGCACCATGTGGGTGGGAGGGAAGTGCAGGCTTACCTGAGCAGTCTTCCAGCAACTTGCTTCTGAGATAGGGCCTGTCTATCGGCGATTGTCATACCCCCACACCTGCTCCTCCTTACTTCTTCTCCCCGCGTCCCTGTGCCGATCGTGGATGTGGGAGGGCGGTGAGCGTAAGGCGGGTCTGGCAGCGGCGTGTGGATGCGGGCGGGTCTGGCAGCGGCGAGCGTGAGGTGGGGAGGAGGCAAGGCGCGCAACGTGTGTGGAGCCGTGAACAGGGCCAACTAACCAGAAGCTGATTTAATCGATGATTGAATACGTTGACAACTTTTTCAATAATCGATTATGTCGATTAGTTGTTGCAGCCCTATGAGACATAGTTTATCAGTTTCTGGAATGTGCCTTTTATGAAGTCCGCGTCTTCTGAAGCTACACATTGGGGACTGTCCTGATCATACGAATGAATATGGACAGCAGATGCCAGGTTACATGTCTGCAAATGCAGAAGAGCTCTTGCAATGTTCTTCATTTAAACATGGAAGTTACACACCCAAGTTATACAAATGTTCAGACGGCAGTGAGCCAGGGCAGTTGGGTTTTGGGGATATATGCAAAAGTTTTCCTTCTAGTTATTTCCGAGCAGCTGGAACGCACAAGTATAGATGAAAGCCCCTTGGATTAGACACAAGCTATTGTACGCAATAGACACATGTTGACATATCCGTGTGTCTGGAACAGACTTCTCACACCTTTCATGATGCATTTGTTGTGCAACTTGCCACCTGTAAAGTGGCCTAGGCTGGTGGCCCAGCTGTCTTCTCGTACTCTTCCTCCTGTGACACAGTTAAACACATACAACTGTTCTTTTCCATTGTGTCAGACCTTGGACAAGCTGCAGCAAGTGTCCTAAAACAAAGGGTCACTAATGTTTTCCCCATTACTATCCGTCATCCTGAGTAACACTGAAAACTGCACAGCGTGTCCTTTGGGATTCATTACACTCTGGTAGGACATTGTTCTAAGCAGAGCTGTTTACAGCTGTACTTATATCTCGAACAACTCCTGTAACATTTTATAAACCTGCTAACGACATGTTTGAAAATTCTAAATGCATTCTTTCTTTTAATGGCCCGAATTAAAGGACATGCACTCTTAAAATGCAGGTTCATTTTATATAGCAAAGCTGCAAATTAATCTATAAAAATAATCATGGGAAAGTTTATAAAGTGTTAAGAGTGATTGGGATCTCTGCATGAATGGCTCAGAATTTGTGATCTATTATTCATCTTTATTATGTCATTCTTCAAGAGAATTGCATATATTTTATTTTGTCTAGGTGTAAAACAATTGTAATAATAATACTAGGATATTAAATTACTCGGCTCAATGAGCCAAAGGAGACACCCCCTCCTTCTCACCTAACTGATGCAGATTTATATGGGTTTTCAGTGTAACATAAGCACCAAGCATTATAAACTTGTAAACCTACAAAAAAAAAATCAATATAGTATACATTTCACAGATGACATGATTTTTTGTTTAAAGCCAAACTGTGGCCGGAGTATGGACAAACAAATATTCATATATTCTTAACAAAGTAAAGCTTGAAGTGACATTAAAGTCTCAATTCTTTTACATATATGTACTGCTAGCAAGCAGCAGATGCATGCAAAAAAGTAAAAACTTCAGTCTCCACCGCTCCCTCCCGACTGTGGAATCCAGCTTCTCGAGTGGCCGCTCAGGGAAATGTGGGCGGGTGCATGTCCAGTGGAGATCACCGGCAGGGAGGGGAGGAAAGCTACTGTGTAAGTCAATGCACACAGCCATGAGCATGCACGCTGGACAGACTCCGTGGGACAGGAAGAAACAGCAGTCTGTGCTGTATCAGAGACAGTGATGAAAATGACTAGAAGGAAGATGTTCGGATCAAGGGACAGCACATTTTTAAGCTGCTGTTCACATACTAGCTTGTAGAAGGAAAGAGAGGGGACCGCGGTGTCTTGCTTTGATGTGTTTGTGGAGATGCACACAACTTACTAGCACACACAAGGGTGGCCCCATAGGAACCTTGCAAGGGAAAGGAGTCACCCTAAAACAGGATATCAGTGCCAGCTAATTCTTCAGGAAGCTAAAACTTTAAACATCAAGAAGCAGCATCCATTGTAAGTGATTTTTAATCAGCATTTAAAAAAAAGCTTTAGAACATTTTGTCTTCAATCTCACTTTAAAACATAATCCCTTCCTGAGTTCTTTGGCTGCAGACACTGTGGAGTAATTCATCCTCACATTTTACAGCAAAAACACTTTCACTTTCATTTCTTATGCGTAGCTTTTTCCCCACAGGGACTTGGCAGTCTGCCCGGTTAAGCATCTTTATTGTAAACACAGAGTAGGTGCACAGGAAGTGGAGGAGAGCAGTGTTGAGACCCTGCTTTGAATGACCTTATTGCTTTTCTTGTAAAACGTGTGGATGAATTGCTCATCAATGGCTGCGGTTACAGAGGTCAGGGCTTGTTTTGAGGCCTATTAACTGCGTTTTATGTACACATTTGAACGTCCAAAGCCTGAACACAGTTCTACTTTAAACTAAGTCACTGATGGAAAAGTATTCTCCCTGGCACCTAGTTCAACCTCCTATTAACTTGTGTAACTGTTGACTGCACATAAACACCAATGATGTATTTCTACACCAATAATGACACCACCAATAAATCTGTATTTCTATATTGAATTTCTGTCCCACTCCTAATAACTTTATTGATCTAGAAGTTTGTAAATTAACTTATTGTAGGTGCCTGTAGGGTGTACTTCCTCAATGCACTGACACAATTTCACTCAGCCCTGTAAATACGCACAGCCCACCTTCTGCGCTACAACTCATTGTCTGAACAATGTAACTTTATCATTGCTTGCTGGAAGCAATGCATGATGGGATATATAGTCTTAAGAATTTGAGATTGCATCACATTAAGCAGCGGGGAAAGAGACGCAAGTACACTGGGAATAAAGGAAGTTGTTGGGAGTGAGGGGCAGACAGAAGGCAGCACTCGCTACATAAAAGGGATTTTTTCAAGTAAGCTTTGATTGAGTTATCACAAACAACTCTAGTATGTATTCCTATTACAATGCTGATGATATAACAGGAGAGGATGTGCTGGGACTTTACAACTCATTTAAATTGCCAGCTTTACATCATAATACAGCATGATCCATGAATGTATAGCCGTGGGTAACTTACCTAATATTTGGCAGCTGTACATTTTAACCCTTCTTTGCCTGTCTGAATTTCTGTTGTGCCACACTACCCTACACTAAACTGCATGAGACCATTTGGGAAACTGTGTTGCCTGCAGGACTTGGCTATAATGTCCTGTTGTGATGGATTTACCTCATATACAGCCTCATTCTTTAGCATAGCCTTGCCTTGTTACAGCCTATGCAGCCTTATAATATCTCCAAATAAGGATTTCTCTGTCACTCTGTCTTAAAGCAGGAAGCGGCTTCTTTTTCTTTCCTCAACTGTACTAGCCAGGTGTCATTTTAAATGTATAAGAATTATTATGTTAGTTTTTTGAATACATTTTTGAAGTCCTCCTTGTAGCCTGTAGTATGTAGATCTCAGTGGTTGAATAGATTTTAAAGATACAATAGGCTCCTGTGGTTCATGTGCGAGGATTTTGTTCAGTGATATGCACACCTTTTTTTTTTTTTTGCCCCCCTTAAGATTGTTTTATGATCATATTTAATGGGTCTTGGAGATATGTACATCAAAAGCAAGTAGATCTAATAGAAAAGGTGGCAGAATTGCTTTTACGTGAACTCTCCTGTTCTGCTTATGGTTCTTTTCACTGTACGTATTATAGAGGAACCTAGTAGTCGTGAGATGCTGAATTGATTTGAGATTTAAGAAGTCAGTCAGTGCTCCTGTAAATGTTAAGGAAAATAAAAACTCAGAAGTTAAACCTTTTAAAAATGCATTCAAGGACCTTAACCATTAACAAAAATGTGTCTTATTTCTGAATTGGTGCTGACACTGTGCTTCCTTCTGGAGGGGGGCTACTTTTGTTCCCCCATGGTCCCTGTGTCTGTTGTAAAGTAGTCACCTCTCCAAGCTCACTCTCGCGTGATGGACTATAATCCCAGGTTTAGTTATACTAAATTTTATTGAGATTGACTGTAGTCCATCACAGGTGTGAGCTTGGAGGAGAAGGATGGACAATGTTGGCACCAATTCAGAGACCGAGACAGGGGAGGCAGGTGAGGCAGAGCCTGACCTGGTATTATGGAGGAAGCTGACAGCTTTTTCTCCATTAAGAGCTGCTTTTAACAGGTTACAGAGCAGGGAAAGCCTCCCCCTGTGTGACCTGTCATGGACAGAGCACTGCCTGTTAATTACAGGTGATGCTGCATCCGGCTTTTGACAGCTAAGTTAGGTTACACAGCAGCCAGCTTCCCCACTGCCTGTGTAACCTAACATAGTGAGGTCAGAGCTGCAACAGCCTCTACTCTGTTAGAGAGGCTGGAATCGGGGTCTACTGAGGGCGGGGCTGGGGGAATGCCTCACCTAGCATGGAAGGTACCGCATGTCACTGTTCAGAGATGATTTGAGGATCTACAGCCAAGCGATACACAAATAAGATATGTTTTTTATTAATAGTTGCTGACTTTCATTATCCAGTCACATGCAAGCACAAATACTGTTTGTATTTTCCTTACTTGTGATTGGTTCTTCTTTACAAAGTGAATTTTCACTACATTCATTTAGCGAAGTGAAAGTTCCCTTCCCTTTTAGTAAATCAACCCCTCCCTAACATTTTCTCACCCTCGATTTCATGCTCCAATACAGGTCAGGTTAGACTCCTTTTTGATTCATCTGCCTTTTAAATAAAACGGGTGATTTCTGAGCAATCATATTATGGGCAATATTTTGACTACAGTCTATAAAACATTTTAAAGAGCTCTGTGTCTGACTGTTATTATTGTAACATTTTTTGGAGGTGTGATGCGAAAATACAACAGGATAATGACTGTATCCTTCTTTGCCTTTGCCCCCTTCCCCTGTTGATCTAACACAACCCGTCCTCTGAGTCAGACCAGTAGCAAGGAGTGCTTTCTTCGCCAGATGCCTGGTCTCGTGCTGCCGGGTCTCACTGCAGGGCATGGTAGACCACTGTTTCCAAGCTTTCCTGACAATTCAAGTTAATTGTTGCCATGCTGAACCTCTTCAGTACGATGTCTTCAACCTGAAACAAGTGTAGAAGTAGTTAAAACTTCACTCTGACTTTTCTAATCTGCGTAGTTGTTCCCAATCAGTGACTCGAAGTATTGAAGTAAGAAAAATCAGCGTGATAACCAGGCAAGCAACATTTACAGAAGGCAGTTAGCAGTAGCTATCCCTGTACCCCTCCGTTTCATGTTTGCCATAAGAACAACTTCTATATACTTTTGATAGGTAAATGGCACATTTTATACAGATCATTAATTTAGATATAAAAATGAGACAGATGTTAAGGGAAAGAGGAATGTCGGTTTAAAAGAGGGAAAGTTTATCTAATTACTATATAATTGTAAATTTCCTTTTACTTATGTAATGAAATATGGAAAGGTTGAGTAAGCAGTAGTGTAAGAAAGTCCAACTCCATGCACAAATAAACATAAGTAGTTATGCACAGTAGGGCTCTCCATAAACCTGAATTATTCTTCTTACTTTTTATCCTGTATTCCAGTCTTCCTCAATCTCTCTAAGTTGTTGTGACCCTAAAACTGGGTATACACAAAGCAAATTTCTTCAGCGACCTGGCATAGGATGCAATCACTGCAACAGTTAGCCTGGCATAGGATGCAATCACTTTTGAAAAGAGAAGAGAAGACTGCCTAGAACTGTGCATGCTGTCAAATGCCCACTACCTTGCTGAAGATGACAGGGGAGCTCTCTGTCACCGCCCATGCAGCCACCCAAAGCTCAACCCACAGTTCTGCCCATTCAGCTGCCAGTCACTTTCCTGTTAACATCTTCCGCTGGCTGCTGAATTATTAGAGGTCTCTGATGACCTCCTAGTCCCAGAAAAGAGGAATTAAAGTAAAGAAAAAAACAAGTTTGCCAAAACCGTAAGGAGAAGCAGAAAGAGGTTTATTTGTATTTGATAGTTTTTCATGGAGTTGAGCTTTAATCTGAAGCTTTGTAACAATGCATCAGTCACATGTGGGAGCCTATTTGTGTTATTAAGGAAGGAGAAATGGTTACATTTTGTGAACAGTGTGGATTTGACTGTATTGTAGATGGCGTGTTTATAAGTTCATGCTTTGTAAGTTATTTGTGGTCGTAGTGTTAAACATAAATATTTGTAACTGATACTCTTGATTGGCGTGCCAAGCAAGTTCAGATAAGTTAGTAAGACTAGAAAAAGCAGCCGGAATACTTGTTTTCATATCTACAGCAATTAAATCTTATTATTATATTATGATGCTGCATTATAGTTTTTGTGTGATAGCTATTTTGTTCTTCATAAGCTGTAAGTCTCAAACTGTTGTGGAACTACACATTCCAGCATACCTTTTGGCTTCTTAAACGTGCTTCAAAAATGTTGACTAATGGTTTGCTACACATTCCATGTGTGCAAGGTTTTCTGACCCCAGGTTGATTTTTGACAGTAACAGAACACACCATTGCATTCTATTAGCATCAAAAAGTTGTTTAAGACAAACCTGTCACAAACCTGGCAAACCGCACAGAGGATAGAAGACGGGTTTGTGAAAAAACTGACTTATCCTGTAAATATGTGAGCTCGGCCTCACCTCCTCTGACCTCCCTACTGATCAGTAAGGCTACACATTATGTTAAAGGGCCAGTAGGGAAGCTTTAGAACTGGAAGGATCAGGTCAAAGCTCAGCTTTTGCAGAAATATGCGAATATAAGTTCTGCATGTCACTTTAGCTCCCTATATCTTGGTCTACTAATCCCCACTGCAAGGGTTAATATCATTTTCCTCAGAGTTCTTCTTTAACAATTTAACCACCTTTCCATGAATTGAGGGAGCAGCTGAAGTGCAGTTCGGGGCCTTGAGTTCCTCTCAGTCTTCATGCGTGAGCTCACTCTTTCCACTAAATCCTGACGACCGTGGTTTTATACATAATAGAGCAAATAAAGCTGCTCCGCACTAAAGACTGTGTGTGTGTGTGTGTGTGTGTGTGTGTGTGTGTGTGTGTGTTCCTTTTGGGTATGAAATATGAACTGTATTTCAGATTTCACTCTATGTGACTGGTAGGTAGAGACATGGTAGCAATATTTTAGTAGAAAATGTACATGGTCTTAAAGGGTTTGTGAAGCCTCTGTTTTTTTTGCATATATCTACTGCTAGCAATCAGTAGATATATGCAAAAAGTAAAAAAAAAACAAAACGTTAAAAGCGGTTTAAACTTACCTCGTGTCTTCCGTCCGAAAATCTAAAAATTCTCGGGCGGCCGCAAAGCATCTTGGGGCGGGCGCATGCGCAGTTCGGATTTTTGGCCGGGAGACGAGGAGAGACGCAAGGTAAGTATATGGACGCATGCCCCCGCATGCAGACACCGTGGGACAGGAAGTGCCAGCAAGCACAGAGGAGTCAGTGCTGGAGAGAAGGCTGAAAACGACAGGAAAGAAGAAGATGATCGGATTAAGAAACATCATTTAAGGTAAGTGCTTTAATTAACATTGGGGGAGGGAATTTTTTTTGGCTTTAATGTCACTTCAAAGTCAAAAGCTTTAAGCCATTTCAAATGGTGATTAAATCACTTACAATGGATGCTGCTGCTTGATGTTCCCTGAGCACTGGACCTGATATCCTGTTTAAGGGTGGCTCCTTTCCCTTGCAGGGTCCTATGGAGCCACCCTAGTTTGCACTAGTAGGCTGTGTCTCTCTCCACAAACAGATAAGCACAGGAAGGCAATCCACTCTCCCGCCTAACTCTTCACTTCTCCAAGCTAGTAGATGTACATCTGCTGGACATTGTGCTGTCCCTTGAGCTTGTACTGGAAGGAACATGGAGTACAGGAAGTTCAGGGAAGTGGAGCTGAGAGAGTTGAAGCCAACTGCTCAGAAACCTGATGGTGTTAAGTGCTTGGGCAAAAATTTTAAGTAGTACTTTTCTTTAAAGAAATACGGCAGGACTGGATGAATTTCAAGCCGTGTGTGCCCCCACCTCCCAGTTCCACAAAAGTCAATTTTTCAAATGGCTTTTGTCAAAGGAGCTGGTCCAAAAGATCTCGGCCAGTGACTTCCAGCCAATCAGCAGCAGTCCTGGTTTAAGTATTCTAACAGCAGCACACCCGCCACAGTCGGAATAAAATAGCCTGGTGGTTAAGCGTAATATGGGGGAATGGAGTGTTTTTTCTTATTCAGCCCACAGAAATGAAGAAGAAGAAAGGACCAGTGTATGGCCAGCTTTAGAGTTGTGTAAAAGTAGTAACAGGGTGATGTCGGATGGCCATTTTAAGATGGCTTTGTGGAGTTCTGTAACCTTGTACACCCGTTTCCTTACAATCTTTTTTTAATGGCCACTTTGCTAATATTTTAACAGCTCAAAAGGTTTCTTTTCTATGAATCTAAGAAGTCTTTTTCAGATTTTGTCAACTGCCACAGCGTTGGTGTCCTAGAAACATACAGATGTACAGAGCCTGATGTTCTTCAACTGTTTCAGCTAGCAGGTCCCAGAATGTCTGCTTATGTTTGATCTCTGACAGCCGTAAGTGGAATGTGAAGCTACTTTTTTTTTCTGTCTGAATTTAATAAGCTAACAAACCATTCTGTGGCTTTGAAGCGAGCAGTGTTTTGGCAAGAGTTTTTCATAAACCCGGTACTTTACTGCAAATGTAGTGGAAGTGTGACTGGATCTGTTTTGAAACCTGACACAGTGATTGCTCATACAGAGATGGCTTTGAAACGGCTGATTGATTTTTTTTTTTTTTTCTGCTCGCAGGATGGGAGAGGCTTTGGATGGAGCTTCATTTTGACTCTACAGGGTACACATAAGTTGTCCTTGGAATCTGAGAGGAGCAATATTTTTTTACACAGTGTCAGCTAGTCCAATCTCCTCAAGCAGTTTTGTACAATTTAAAGACTTTCTATCGCAGAATGGCTCCAGGTGGGTTAGCTTTAACGTTAAAAGCAACCCGCTCTTCTGATTTTCTTATGAATTCTTTTTGCCAGGATTTCATCAGATGGCCACAATACGGATAGACCTTTGGCCAGGAATGTTGAGAGAGAAAGAACTGCTTGTCTTTGGTTGTCGCATGTCCATGTAAAAAGAAGTGATCATCTGTTGATGTTAGACTACAGACAGTCCAGATGAAGGGTTAAAGCAGCACAAAGATTTTACATGTCAGAAGATCTATTTTGCAATAAAGAGCACTTATGACACCTTGAAAGGTGCTTGTCACTTTGTAGCCAACAATCGCGTGGTTAAAAGAAAAAAAGGTGCTTGAATCTGTTTCTTTGCTTATTTTACCTACCCATTGGTGGTTAGCCAAAGGAGTATGATCCATCAACCTATGAAGCTCCAGTTGTCCAAGGACTAGAGGTGCCAGTAGGTTGTATACTTAAAGTATATCAAAAGCCCACATTTGTTTTATGTTTTGGATAGAGTGTGAAATGGTTAAAACTAGGGATGTCCAGATACCAGTTTACCAGCCGGAACCTGGCTCTGGCGCTCCACCACTGTCCTGAAATAATTAGTCTGTAGTGTTTTTAAAAAACTGTCACATGACACTAAATAAAAATGTATCCGTACTTGTGTTTGTGAGTACGTGGACAAGAATCAGTACTTGGTCTGGAAAAATATATCGATGCATCCCTAATATAACATATCATACTTTAAAACAGGGACGCACAAATCCCAGGAGCTTCCTATGCTCCTTTTAAAAATGACGGCTGCCTCCTAACTTTTAAAAAATGTTCTCTAGTCTAGACTTGGAGCTTGAAAAGTATCTGTACATGTACCGAGTACGGTCCTTGGTATCTGAACAGCCCTAATTAAAACCCCTGCTAGCTTCTATGATCTCCTATTGGGGAGAGGTTTTGTCTCCTGTGGACACAATTAGAAATGAGGGGAATGTGTCAAAAGTGAATGATATCCCCTCTTAGAAAGTTGTCACTGGAACAAGTGTCCCTATCGAAATATTTACCCTTTATTCCTGTCCTGGTGACAACTTTGAAAATGTTTGATATCCTTTAAGATTTAGTCCCGGTGATGATGACAAAAAGAGGGAATGAATCTCCCTTACAGGGACACGGGTTGCAATAAAACCCTAACTAACTATAGATCACAAATGCATTCTTTTCTATAAACCTCACACTATGAAAATACCCACACAGCACTAGCTTAGCCTATAGAAATTGTATAAAACAATAGTGCTGAATGCCCTAAGTCGCATTGTTTTTACTTGTGTTATATACAACGACTTAGTTATAACTGTTTTATTAAAAAAAAAAAAAAAAAAAAAAAAAAAAGTCCAAAATTAAAAATTTTTTTTTTTTTTAATAAAAACACTTATTTTAAAATTTTTTTTTAAAAAAAAAAAAAAAAAAAAAAAAAAATAGTCCAAGTATTCAAATTATTGTGCTTTTTAAGATTTCAGTCCAAGTAGGATACTTGTATAGACTATTTTTATAGTGTGATTTCTACATTGCTTTAGTGTGCTAAAAGTGGGTAAGGCTCATTCCTTGGGAGTGGCTTATTTATTTTAAGAAATACTTTTTATTTTAAACTCAATGCACAGTCCGGCAGAAATCAATGTTATTTTTACTCTTCAAAATGGCCACCATATACGGCTTTGTGTCCATTACTGAAGCAAACAAACCAACATTCGTACTTGAGCAAGAGGGAGAAAGGGGAGAAAATATGAAAGCAGACAGCTGTGTTTTCCTTGGCGAAAAGTGCTGGGCATAGCTTTCTTTTAAAGTAGAAATTTAGGGCAATGAGTAAATAAAAAGTTGGAATACAGATCTGTGAGCTGTTTTACCTGACGAGGCATTTGTAATTGCGTTTAGCCACTCTTGAGATTCACTCACACCTTCCAGACATTCAAGCTGAGTTTCTGACTTCACTTTTGTTTACTGTAGTTAAAGCAATACATCTTGGTCAGTGTCCCAGCTAGTCATTGAAGTAACACTAGCACACTATATAATTACTGTTCTCTTGCTCCTCCTTAACAGCAAGCTGTCTGTGTTAAGATTGACAGCACTCTGCAATAGAGTAGAACCTCATTGGTGTTCTAGTGCCGTTCTTTCACCCAGAACAAAAAGCAGAATCATTTTGTTTACTATGGAAGCTGAAATTGGTGAAGGACAGACAATTACTTTTTTTTTTCCTAATTGGAAAGTGTTCCATGTTACCATAGAGGTGACCTGTTCGCTTCTTGGGAGGAACTTCGAAAGCCACATACAAGAGCACAGGAAGCCATTGAGACCAATCTGCTTCAGTATGCTGTTCCTATAAAATTAAAGAAAATTGCTAGCAGAAGGACATAGGAAGAAGTGCCTCCCAAATATTCCTCTTGATCAATGAGGCAACCCAACATAGTAATGAACCCATAGGATTTTGGGGGCGCAGGAAGCAGCGGGTAAGCTCTGGCACTATTTAGAAGTGTTGAAGCTTTGATCCCCATTCACATATAGCAGAAGGCAATTTTGTAGATCTTACAAAGCGATTGGGATAATTCTATACTTGATCACCAACAATCTCACCTTCCATTTGCTGTACAAGCAATTTTCATGTTGAAGTTTTAGTATTGTTGTGTAACTTTGACCACTTGAGCTAAAAGTTTACCACCAACTAGTGTGACCAAAACAGCAGCAGGCATCCCTAGATTGGATTTGTAATATCATACATTCTTAAAATTGAAGTTTCAGCTCGTAAAGTGTATAATGAATGTTATTAAGGTTGTTAATGTTTTGTCTCCTGCAGTGGTATTATCCTTGTGCTGCATCCAGCAGGGCCTTTTTGAAAATCATCTTGTCCCATAAGATGGAAATGAAGCTTAGGTAGTGTTTTACTGGAGTAGCTGCAATGTAATCTGAAGACCATTGAGACTAGCATATTCCCATTGATCCATTTGTACAGTGATGCTTACACTTGATAAATTGGTAAAAGACATATAAGCACATAAACCACTCAGGTGCTCTCTGCATGCCTTCTCTCCCTGCCCGGTCGTCTGTGCCTCCCATTAGCATCTCTTTTCTGCTGAGCCAGTTGCTGAACAAGTTAACTGGCAAACAAGAAAAACATCACTGGGTGAGAGGGCGCTGTTTCATAATAATTGGCTCACCTAGTCTTGGATACTTTTTTATTACTGTAGCATTAACATGATCATAGAAGTATGCCCTTTGACATATATTGATAGAATGTAGAGGAAGAGCTGCAATACCTTTTTCATATTCTTGTCTTAGCCCCCATTCACACCTGAGCCATGTTAAAGGGCATTTTCAGAAGCATTCAACAGTCTACACTCAAAATTGTTGATTTTTACCCTCACTTCCATTCCCATTGACATTGTCGATCAAGACAATTGGAGTAAATCTCCCTAATAGGGACACAGAGTGCAATAAAAACCAGACTGTGGTTCTTAACCCTCACCACTTTACCCAAATTTGTGGACTGGATGTGGAAACTCTCTTCTGTGTTAATGACTAATACAATAATTGTATGGTAAATTCAATTCCCAACCCCTTAAGATATACACTGGTTGATATAAACTGCAAGTTAGAAGTTTTGTGTTTTTTCTAGGCCACAGTTGCAAAGTAAGCATAGTTCATCCATTGATACTGACTAGACTGAGCAAAGTTTGATGGGCTGCAGAGATCATATGAACATAGAATTCTTCTCTGCAACACGTTCATTTCTGCTGCATCCTGTTAAGGATCATTCCCGAAAAGAGAGTTTCAAAGGGACATAAACTCCTCTCACACAGGAGTGGAAGTTTGAATGTAGCATGAAAAAGACATTTGTACTATTTGAGATAAGCTTGGATGGAAACTTTACTGACTTTAGCAGCTCTTCCTGTTCTATATGTTTTACAGTAACTTTGAAGTCACATTCTTCTTCTGACTGATAGAACCACAGTATGTAAAGCATGTCAGACTACACAGTGGGCACTTAAAAGTTTAGATTTATCTTGCCTGGTTTGAAACATATTTCCTAAATTACATAGTCTGTGTGTGTTCCATATATATGCATGTAATTTTTCTTTCCAGTGTTGGTAGAGACGTCATTGATTTTATCTGTAGTGTAATGTCTCATTCATCATCTAATTAAAGTCAATCTATGCCCAGACTTTGCACACTACATTTACATATTCTGGACAAGCCTTAAAAGCACTTTAAAGTGACACTACATTGATGAGTTAAATCTTAAAAATGCATTCAGTATTATTATTATCATTATTATTATTATTATGCAGGATTTATATTTACAATACAGTTCAAGACCAGATGGTAAGGAGGGCCCTGCCGGTGAGAGCTTACAATCTACCTTGACTATTAACAAAAATGTATATTATTTGTGTATCACTCGGCACCAATTCAGAGATGATTTAAGGATCTACAGCTAGCACTGTCCTTCCTTCTGGAGGGTGGCTACTTTTGCTCACCCATGGTCCCTGTGTGTGTTGTAAAGTAGCCACCGCTCCAAGCTCTCTCCCGTGATGGATTACAAAGTCAATACAAGTTATTAAACACGAAATTGTAGTCCTATCACGGGAGTGGGGTTAGAGGAGTAGCTACATTACGCCACACATAGGCACCCTCTAGAAGGAAGAACAGTGTCAGCAGCAATTCAAAGATGATTTGAGACAGCGATTCAAAGATGATCTGCAGCCAAGTGAGACACAAATAAGTTACATTTTTGTTAATAGTTAAGGTACTTGAATGCATTTTTAAGATTTAACTCGTGAGTTTGTCACTTTAAAACAAGCACATTCATCTCCGCAGCTAAAGGCACTGTGAAGAAATTCAGCTTCAAATTTCACAACAGAAGACAGACTCTTGGCAGGCTGCCAGCCTTCTAATAAACAAGCAGCAGGTGTTTATATCTGCTAAAAACAAAGGGATTTGTGGTAAATATAATCATGTTTTCCATGCGCCAGATTAACAATGTTATTGTTAATGTAAAAAGTGTTGTGTTGCACCAGCCACACCAAATAAGGTAGAAAGTGCTGTGCAACAGTTTAAAAAAATTTTTTTTTTACCACTGTTGGATGGAGTGCGCCAAATTAATTAGGCACTTGTCCTAATGTTCTACGGTAAAATATTTTCAAAAGAATTACACTATTGTGTCATAAATCTTCATCAAGGATTTTCAAAAGTATAATTAGCTCTGATTTGATTGAACTTAAAAAATACTATAGCCAAATGGATCTTTATATGATTAAAAAAAAAAAGGATCTCCTTTAGGGCTTAAGTTGTAATTGGCAGCAGCAGTTATAGGTCCATTTGGGTATAGTATTTTTATCAGTTGGCTGTTTTTTTGTTCGATTTGAATTGTTAACAATTAAAGGCACTTTTGGACTCTCACCTTTTTGGTTTGGTGCCCATTATTTCTGAACAATGAGTCACTTCTGGTTACCCAGCAAGGGAGATCTGTTCTGTTTTGTTTTGGGAGCCACCGTTCCAGTGCCAGTGAGCTTCTTTGCAAAATTTCAACTCAAACTGCATCAGGATGATTTGATGCACAGAAACCCCAGAGCCTCTTAAATGTGTTCCTTTGGCACTATTGTGCATTGGCAGCCCATTCAAATAAACAGGATCCCTTAACACAAGACTTAAAAAGGGCCTCAAGATTCCAGTTCATGTACCCTCTAATGAGATTGTGCTACCAGTGACCTAATGAGACGTGGTTTCATAATGGTACTAATATAAATATATATTGACATTCACAGAGACCTAATCTAATTGACTAAATCATATTAATATTGTATTTAATGAGGAAAAAAAAGTTTAATTTTTTTACATCAATGCAAGAGGGGTAAATGTTTTTGTTAAGATTACATTCAGATAAATGATCAGTATTGTACGGTGGTATTTCTGTGGTACTTTTGTTGCTGGTACAAAGTGCTTAGTTGACATGTAGGCTCAGCAGGAGGTGAAAGGGTTGATGAGATGCTCCTTTGCTAATCTCTACTATGGTTATTATGTGTACTGGTCAGACTGCGGTCATCCTGTACAACCATCCATCTGGAACTATGACCTGATCACGCGTACAGTATACGGAGAATTCCAATACATATGTCTTCACTGGTAACCTGAGGAGGTGAAGTAGTTCAATGAGTTCATCAGTGCAGGAAGCTGCTTTAAAGAATTCTGTAAATGAGTTTATATATTAGCAGCCATATCTATAGCATACATGACAGAAAAGTGAAACACATCTTGTTCTTCTGGAATGACGTTTTGTGTCTTCAACTACAGGGCCAGAGGGGATCCTTCTTTTTTTTTTAAACATATATTTGCAAATACAAGTTTTTTTTATATTTCTAGTTTTAATGACATATGTATTAGATATGCAGGCTGGGTTCCCTGCTTTAGTCCGTTATAACAGTTATTGTACTATATCATAGAAATCTCTCGGTACAATTTATCAGTGTGCTAAAACAAAACAATTACGGTACATTCTCTGGGTGACTTATCTTGTAATCTCAGCAGCACTACAGTAAAGCTGGCCGTGCACTGTTAGAATATTCACTCGATTCCTGTGAATTGGGTTCTGCTGGAACAGTGGCCCCGCTGGTACCACCCGGGACGACAAACACCCGGGACGACAAACAGATTGAAAAATTAAAGGTCCCGAGGGGAAAATTGTTGGCTGAACAGTGACTATGGCCAGTCAGCTGCAGTCACTGTTTGGGTATTCTGTGAAAATGCAATGGCCAGCAGGGGAGTGTTGTTCATCCACGCTGTCTAGTCTGTAGCTTTTTCTCGCTCAGCCCAAAGTGTATTGCCAGCTTTAAGGAGAACTATGAGATGAGTGATTTCCACTCACCTCATAGTTCTAGCCGACCTGTGACAATGAGACTGTCACAGGTCGGCTCAGTAGATCGGGAGGTGAGCGAACACATACCAGGTTCGCTCACCTCTCGATCCTGTCACGGCTCTCTGCCGTGACAGGGGGAGGGGCTGGATTCCCCTCTCCCCGCTCCGATCTGCCAGCGCTGACTGGCGGAACGGACAGGGGAGGGGGCGGGTACAGCTGGCTCTGCCTCTAGATAGGCAGAGCCAGCTGTCAGTCACGCAGCTGGGCGGATCCCGTCATCTACGTCGGGATCCGCTGCGGCGTCTCAGTATACCGCGAGCTGTAGCTCGCGGTATACTGAGCTTAAGGTAACGGGAGGACGCTAGTTTGTGTCCTCCCGTTACCTTAAGGAGAACTATGGGGAAAAACACTGACCCCATAGTTCTCCTTTAAGGGTCCCATCTACATTTAATAGATGGATATATATCATTATAAAAATATAACAAATGGTGAGACATTTCAAAAAGTGAAAGTCACAATTAAAATGCTTTTTGTAAAATAAATAACCTCCTCCAGTAATAAGGAAATGTGAGCACATTCTCTGGAGTTCATCAAGTATGTCCTAGACACTCTTTACAGTTGTGTTGTGGCCTCCCTCTGTATGCCAATAGAGAGTTGGCCTTAAAGGATAAGTTCACCTTTTGCAAAAATTTTTTATAAATGCATATTTAATAATATATATAAAAAATATGCATTTCTTAATTTTTGCATTCAAGCCTGGGAAACATTGCAACTGTGATCACTCGATCAGGGCTGCAGAGCTCAGGCTTCTGCACATTCTCTCCCAGGCAGAGCTCCATATTGAGGTACAGAGTTTCAGTTAGGAGAGATGGGGAAGGACGGCTGGACTTCAAACTGCATTAAATCACCTTATACGGTGTCCAGCCGTCCTCTCTGGTTAGATGTGGTACAGCTGTCCTTATTCCCGTCCAGCCATCCTTCCCCATCTCTCCTAACTGAAACTCTGTACCTCAGTACAGAGCTCTGCCTGTATACAAACGGGCGGTAATTCTTTTAGAATTTGTGTTGATGTCGTAGCAACACATTTTAAAAGTGCCACAAATAAGAACTACTCGAATCTGTCGAACTTGTCGACAGTCTTAACCAAAATGTCAACACCAGCCAAGGGGGTGATCTTGGAGCAAGGACAAATGTCCAGAAAACCAAATCATTATTGTGCTGACTTGATGTTTGTAGGGATGTTCTTTCCACTTTTTAAAAAAAATTGTATACTGGGGAAGGGTCAGACCCGCTTGGGTTTTATTGGATTTTTATTTATGTGGGATTCCACTGGGGAGATCAACCCCCTTTCATTTTGTTGTCTGCAGGACTGTAAATTTCATCAACAAGGAAACTGCAATAAAATCCAGATAGGGTTTTTTTTTTTTTTTTGTGGCATTCCATTTTAAAGGAAATGTATTATCCAAATAATAGCAGGCAAACTAAAGCTGAGTATACATGGTTCGAATTTCATTAGAAAAAAAAATTGGTTTTGTCAATAATCAATTTTTTATAGGTAATGGGGTAAATTGACAATTGATTTTGACCATAGGAGCAGTATGAAAAACCATTTCTTGAAGGAACAAAATCAGTGAATGTTGTTTACTTCCAGGAAACACCATTCATTCCAAAATTGAATGTTAAAACTAAACAAAATTGCGAACTACATCTATCAAGTCTCTGATGGCATTATCGACTGCCCAGAAGCTTAAAGGTGCCCATACACTGCTCGATTCTCGTACGAGAATCGGGCGAAATCCCGCGATCGTATGAGAATCGAGCAGTGTGAACGAAGACTTGCGACCGTTTCTACTGTACGGTCAAGCAAAACAAACGACAAACGCACTCAACAATTTGTCACCAGTTATACAGTAAGGTGCACACGAAATGGGCTTTGAACAGTAAAACAGTAGAAAGGCATCATGGCACACTCACAAACCAGCATGTAAAACAACTTGTCTCACCACTAAGGATAATAACAGAGGTTTGGATACACGTCTTCTGCAGAGGATGTGAAAGCCGCACTGCCGCGCCAAGGCACCTCTTATAGTGCGGTCCTAACTCTAAACTATGAGAGTCTCCATCTTGGAGCACATGTTTCTACTGTTTCTACTGTACGGTCGCACGTCTTTTGTCGAACCAACATGCTCGAAAACCCGCCGAGAATCGTACGATTGTCGGCGGGTTTCTAGCCTGCTCGTCCGATAGCTGCGGAACGGGCCGGTGTGCGCACGCGCACACACTGCCCGTTCTGCATTGCGGTCATCGGAAGCCCGCCCCTCAGCGGGGCGGGCTTTCGATGATTGCAAATACGATCTGCCCGTCCAAGGTGGGCAGATCGTACGAGCTTTCAATAAGCATACGACCATCGCAAGACAAAAGTCTTGCGATGGTCGTAAGGTGTATGGGCACCTTAACACAGCCACTAGACAGTAGACCTCAGAGTGCCTGCTTTTATCTTCCCAGTACTGCGGACTCCCTGATAGGCTTCTGGAACCCCCCTCCAATATCCCAACTGCAGGTATGTGGTGCACATGCATAATGCCTTGCCTCAACTTCCACAATGTACTGATTTGCCCCTGAATGACCCACTGGCAGGCCCTCAACACTAAAATGCTGCATATTAGCAGATGGACTAGTGTGTTGTGACAGCTCCAGCAGTGTGCGTTGTATCACAGACTGCCAGAGCTGTCACTGTTTAATTTTTTCAAATCTTTATTGATAGTGTACAATGTGTACACTCTGTTCAAGTCCCCGTACAGCAATGCTGTGCAGTGACAAATGGTGGCACCAAGTGTGCTGGGAAAAATGCAGTATGTTGCATTTTGCCACAGTGCGCTGCTCATCACACCCGCTTGATTATGTGAATGAGACGCATAGAGAACAATTGTTTTCTATGTCTCCTAGTGGTGACCTGCCATGATCCGGTGTGGTAAAAGGCAGGTCACTGCTGTATGTGTGAACAAGGCCTCACTGTCCAATATGCAATTACAAACCTATATGAAATGTTTTATTTCTGTTGCTATGGACAAAAACTTCAGTACAGTTTACTGTGTATAACTGAATCCTTGTCTGCTATATTTTAAAATAATTTTTCTCTGGATTGCTTCTTATTTGCCAAATGTTTTATTTCTAATATTTGAAGACAGACAAGCAGACCAAATCTCTTGTAGTCACAGGCAGGCTGGGAAAAGATCTATTTCTGGTTGAATAGAAGTGAAATGGTTCACTCTTCCATAGTTAGTAGCGTTTGCTTTGGCTGTCAGCTGCCAGTTAGAGTTGTGCACTCTCCCCTGTTGTGAAGGTCAGATGTCTATGGGGTAATTGGTGAATTGTAGAACAGCTGCTCTCCTTCACTAGTGTCAAGGATTATCTGCTTTGATCAGCTACAGGTGCAGAATTATTACAGTAATTCCACAGGCATCTGATACACAGGTGTATGACAGCCTGTCACAAGATCCTCCTAATGTGATATCCCTGCATGCAGCATCCAAGGACCATCATGTTGTATACAGACCTCATGCAGGGCCTCATTTATTAGTGGGTCTAAAACAAAACTATTGCCAATAGCAGTCAGTCTACTGTCTGCCAAAACAGTTACTTTTAAGGCATGCCAACCGTCAAGATTACCGGTGTGCTTATTTCAGCTTTCAACCAAACTTTCAAGCCCTCAAATGGCTGATGCTTTAGCTGATCACTTGTGCAGCACCATGGCAACTGCAGTCCAAATGGACGCTAAGATGGCACTTTCCTTGGGATAGGAGGTTTTAGATCCCCTTTGAAGGGAATCTTCACCCCCTCTCTTCTCTGTTCACCCCAACCCCGTGTGAACTTGTGTACATTTGTTCTTACCTTTTATCCACATACTCTTCTGCCCAGCGAATCCAGCATTGCTTTGTTAAGGTCCACTCCTCGGCTGCCACACCCCAGGGGTCCATATCTCCTGTTGTTCTTCGTCATCATTGGGAGTGGGCTGTTTTTTCTGGGTTCTGGATTTTTCTCATTGACATATCGCTAATGCAATTTTTGATTTCTTCAAAGTTTAGAGTAGGAGCCTTCCAGGCTTTGGCGATTTTCCACTTTGTGGTGAATATACACTGATCAGCCATAACATTATGTCCATCAGCCTACTATTGAGTAGGTCCCCCTTTTGCCGCTTAAGCAGCCCTGGCAGTTGAGGCATAGACTCCATTAGACCTATGAAGGTATGCTGTGCTATTTGGCACTCAAGCCATCAGTAGCAGAACCTTTTAGGTCCTGTAAGTTGCGAGGTGGGGCCTCCTTGGATCAGACTTGTTTTTCCAGCACATCCCACAGATGCTCAATTGGATTGATCTCTGGAGGCCAAGTCAACAACTCAAACCTATTGCTGTGTTCCTCAAACCAATCTTGAATAAATTTTGCCGTGTGAAAGGTAGCATTATCCTGCTGAAAGAGGCCACTGTCATCAGAGAATAGCATTTCCATAAAGGGGTGTACTTTGTCAGCGACAATGTTTAGGTAGGTGGTACAAAGTCAAAGTAACATCCACCTGAATGGCAGGACCCAAAGGTTCCCAGCAGAACATTGCCCAAAGAGTCACACTGCGTCCGCCAGCTTGCTTTCTTCCCTTATGCATCCTGGTGCCACCTCTTTCCCAGGTAAGCTACACCCTGGCCATGATGTAAAAGAAAACCCGATTCAACAGACCAGGCCACCTTCATCAATTACTTCGTGGTCTTGTGCCCACTGTAGCCGTGTTGGACATGGGTCAGCATGAGCACCCTAACCGGTCTGCAGCTACACAGCCCCATCACAAACTGTGATGCAATGTGTGTTCAGACACCTTTCTATCAGCACCAGCATTAACTTTTTCAGCAATTTGAGCTACAGTAGCTATTGTGTTGGATTGCTCTGACCCAGTCGTCTAGCCATCACGATTTTGGCCCTTGTCAAAGTCGCTCAAATCCTTACACGTGCCCATTTTTTTTTTTTTTCGGTTTCCAACACATCAGCTTCAGGGGCAAAATGTTTACTTGCTACCTAATATATCCCACCCACTTCCAGGGGCCATTACAATGAGGTAATCCAATGTTATTTACCTCACCTCTCAGTGGTCATAATGGTATGGCTGATTTGGTGTATGTGTGACCAGGATTTTCTCCATTTTTAGATTAGTATTTTATGGAGTAACCGTTTTTATATAGGTTAGTGCAAAAGAGTTGTATATTCTGATCCACAGTCTACTTGCGTGAGGACATGCCCACCAGTTGTGTGCTGTCCTGTCTGGCTTTTACTGGTGTCCAGAAGCTCTGTTAGATTTTCCCTCACTGCTTGTGTAGTAAGACCAATGTCATCAGGAATCAGGATAGCGGGTAAAGGGAAATATCTCTAACCGTGTCAGACAAATAAAATGTATATTTTAGTAGAGGAAGGTATGGGTAGAACTCCTGTCAAGTTCTTATTGCTGTTTTTACCCTGTTGCAGATTTCCTCTTCTTTTTTTGCCTGCTGTCATCAGGACAGGAAGTGTGGGGATTTATCCTGACAGAGGTTCTAATCCTTCCCTACTCTATCCAGAACAAAAAATAAACCATTTTGGTTGGAATTGCATATTACTATTACATTATCGTATTGCTTAATTTGTACACTTTTTATATTTAACTTCGTTTTTTGCTCACCCATACCGACTGTTAGGTGAAAGGTCTTCCCCCATTCAGTTCCTAACAGCTTTTCCTAACCTGAGGTTCTCTGTTTGCTAGAAGTTTTTCAAAAGGTGTTTGAGTTTGTATCACCCACCTACTGGTGTCGGAATTGAATGAGTAAGCATGCAGTAGGTGGAAACTGGTTGGTTGTATATGAGGTGGGTGCTGGAAGATAATGTGGTGGGTTGTGAAACATAAATGAAAGAGCAGTGTCATGGATGTACCTGTGTGGGCAGAACAGAGGTTCCACTCTAAGAATAGAGTTCTGTCACCTTACACTTTCCACTTTCACTGGTGGCTCCAACAGCTTGGACTTCATTTGTAAGTGATGCAACTTTCAGCTTGTCTGTGAGGAGAGTTTTACTTTCAGCTCTGTACAATATAAGTACATTTTATAGCCAACTATCAACTGTTTCTTCTTATGTTGACGTGGGTGTAGTGTCTGATTCTTTGAAGAACTGTCTTATGCTCTCAGTCAGTTTGTCTCTTGCAAGTTCTAGGCTACCCTAGCAAAAGGAAAGGGGGGAGGTAGGCAGGTTGCTATCTTAATCAGTTTCCACAGAAAGTACCTGATGACCGGTATTGTATATCCCTTAGTTACAGTTCTATTATTCTTTTTGTGTGTTTAGCTTTTGATGGTTTCAGCAAAAATGTGGCTCTTGTACTTACTGGAGACATGATGGCTTCTCATTTTAAAGGTATGGTCCATCTTTGGGACGAAGTTCCTTTTTCAGGGTGGAACATGAAACATGCTCCTGTTCCCCCACCCTCAAACCCCTACCTGAATTGCGAGGTGCTTCTCCCTAGGGCGTCCTGTTGTTGTCCTCACACAATCACGTTATCCATTGACTAGGATGTGTGAATGGGAAGGCTAAAGTCCCACCTGCCACAGCAGTAGAAGGATTTACAGATTGTGTTGACATTACTGCACTTGTAGTCCATTGTTTACAGAAGTTAACAGACAGTCCATACCTCTGTATGGGCCTGGGGCTGGAATGTTAACAATACTGGACCCTGAGCATTGCACCTGCGACACATTGAACGTAGTTGCAGTGCTATGCAGAATTTAGTGCAAAAATAGAATAAATACAATTTATTTTTTTTCATCATCTTAATGTGGATGCATTTATTACATTTTTAAATGGTGGACTATGCCTTGAAATTATTATGCTGAAACTTGCTTGTTTAATCACAATTGTAAAATGTATAAAAACATTTGTTGCTATACACTCCCATTTCCAGAAACAGTTGTCACCTAGCATCCCTGACTCCCATTATGACTGTTAATGAGTCAGTAAGCTAAGAAGGCAGTTGTGTGTTCTGTACTTTTTTAGATACTCCCCAAAGCCATAATTTGTTGAAGCCGTGGTTTCCAAAGCTTGTATTTGATGATAGGATGACTTTATAATATTAGGCTGTTTCTGTGCTATAAACCAGTGGTTCTGGATGGGACATGAAGGAAGGGTTTATATTGCCCTACCCACTGGAGTCAGGGGTGAACGAAATGTAATAGTCTAGTTTATGCTTTCTCCTTCCCTTTTAACCATATTTGATATATATATATATATATCAATCTATTAACTTTTTCAGCAATTTGAGCTACAGTAGCTATTGTGTTGGATTGCTCTGACCCAGTCGTCTAGCCATCACGATTTTGGCCCTTGTCAAAGTCGCTCAAATCCTTACACGTGCCCATTTTTTTTTTTTTTCGGTTTCCAACACATCAGCTTCAGGGGCAAAATGTTTACTTGCTACCTAATATATCCCACCCACTTCCAGGGGCCATTACAATGAGGTAATCCAATGTTATTAATTGATTTTATTTATTTTGTTCTACACTCCTATTTCCAGAAACAGCTGTCACCTAAACTACTACCTACCTGACCTGCCTGACGCCCATTATGACTCAAATTTGGTCAATAGGCGAAGAAGGCAGTCATGTGAACCTGCCATGATGTCGCTGGCCTTGCTTCTTCATGTGTGCCCCCCAAGCTATCCATTCGTGTGTGTATGGATCTCTCCCCCTCTCTTCTTTCCGTCTCGCTCTCTCTCTTTCTTTCCGTCTCGCTCTCTCTCTTTCTTTCAGTCTCGCTCTCTCTCTTTCTTTCAGTCTCGCTCTCTCTTTCCGTCTTGCTCTTTCTTTCCGTCTCGCTCTTTCTTTCCGTCTCGCTCTTTCTTTCCGTCTCGCTCTCTTTCTTTCAGTCTTGCGCTCTCTTTCTTTCTGTTGAGCTCTCTTTTTGTCTCCCAGTTTGTAAAATAGTGTGTACTTCAGATGTTTTTTGCAGATTCTAATTCGATTCTGCATTATTTTTTATCATGTGGCTTTTGATCCTCGCTGTTCGAGAAGTCTTTTTCTTGCTACTGTCTCTTTAATGTGTCACAGTCTGCTGATGATGTCATATTAAGCTAAGTGTTACATTTTACCCCTTATCATGTACCCGCTAAAGTAATTTAGTGCTTGGAAGATTTTCTCCATTTCAATGGGATTTTGTCAGCAACAAAGTTGTGGGGCTGTTAATTGGCTTGTTATTGTATGTGTGAAAACTGGCATGGCTGTGAGTAGAAAGCTTGACAATTTCTCAGCAATGCTTTGGAAGCTGACAAGGAGCGGGATTCTTGTGAAGTAAGTCAAGTATGAGGTTTAGAAAACGGCATGTTTTGCCTGTTTGTCGTCTTATTCTAAACCACATAATGAGCTGACTAAGCAGGGTTTAGCCTTGCGCTGTCCTAACCTTCTGTTTGTTTGTTTTATTTATTTATTTTATGTGTAGTGCTGCTATTATTCTGCAGCTCTTTGCAATAAAGAGGGCAAACTGCAAATACGGCATAGAAACATACAATGATGTAACCACTGAGGGGGGGGGATGGAAAGCATGAGATAGAAGCATTCCCACAGCACGTGAGGTGCTACCTTAATGGTTGGTACGGCATGCTGGGTTTTGATCAAGAATGGGGTAGGCAACCTCAGCACTCCTGCTGTGGTGAAACTACAAATCCTGTCATGTCTCTGCCTCTGGGAGTCATGCCTTGGCTATCAAACTCTTGAAGTGCCTCATGGGACTTGTAATTCTACAACAGCTGGAATGCCATGGTGTCCTTCCTGTGATCTAGAGTTTGCAGGATCGTACACTGCCCACCCTTGGTGCATGGTCCCTTGTTTATAGTTGGGTGTTTAAGCAGCAATGGCAGCAATGTTGAGTCCAAAGTGGTTCATGCATTTGGTAATTTCTCCTGGTGAGCTCTTTCCATTACTGGATTTTAGGCCTCCTCATGGTGTTCTATCTAGTTGTACTTTCTAGATGCTTCCTAAAAGCTCTACTTTATTGAACCCATGGTTTCCAAAGCTTGTGTTGATATAAGAAGAGTTTATAATATTGGGTTCTGTGCTATAAACCAATGGTTCTGGAGGCGCAATGGCCCTGGGGACATAAAGGAATGGTTTATAAGCCCCACCCATTCTCCTTGCATGAGCAATCTGAAATGGAAGTGATCAAAATGGTAAATCGCTAGTTATGCTTCTTTAAACAAAATTTGCTTTGAAGAACGTTGATTCTTAGAATCATTAAGTGTGTGGAAGGAACTGCTTGTATACCAGTATACGGGTTCAAGCACTTTTAATTTTACAGGGAGAATTTTATTTTGCAGAAGGAGTTTTGTTTTAGTCGAAGTTCAGATATCGGCGATCCCGGGATGCATGTCCCGGGACCGCATGATTGTGCACGATTGCACACCACCCCATTTATTTTAATGGGGTTCCATCCGTGCAGCTTTTTGCAAAAAAAAAAGGTACATGTGCCTCTTTTTGCAACACGCACTGTGTGGTTTTCTTCAAACTTGCTTGTGTGTGACTGCATGGGCGGTACCACGGCAGGAAACCGCGCAATCTGCCGGGACTGGGGTGCGCCAGCGCGATCGGTGGTAGTGGGCGATTCCGTGACCGCTTGGCCATCCACGCAGCTTTGTGCATGATTGCCACGTGGTCACCGGGCACCATAGTGGGAACATAGCCACAGTCTTGAGCACTTTTGTTTGGGTTAGCCCTCAGTTGTCCATATGACAGTGCTATGCCTTTTTGAATGTGCTTTCTATTAAGTTGCAACTAAAAACAGTTTTAAGGTGCAACTTGAAGCTGTCTTTGAGAAACTTAGCTGAAACAAGAGATTGCATACATGGTTACATGTAATAGGCTTCTGCTGATCTACAGCCATGAGATGGGAAGAAATGATATGGTGAGGTCACCAGGCTCTGGATATGGGAAAAGTCATTTTCCGTCTGATGTGCTCAAACAGTTAAGACAAGTGCTATGTAGTATAAATTCTCCCCAGACAATGGCCACATGTCTCCCGCAGCTTTACATCTGCTTACAGTCTGCTAAACATCAGACACTTTGCATGATAAATAATTCTAAGCAGCAACATGCAAAAGAGCTGATGAAGGATGTCACTTTTCGCTTCCTGCTTCTACTTTGGGGCTACCTCAAAGCATCGTCCTCCTATGTAGGGAGGCAAAGTCACAGAGCTAGCTCCAGGTACCTCCAGCTGTGATCAGGCCCAGATTTCGCAATAGTCAGCGGCAGTACTTGCAGTAAAATACAGATTGATGACTGTTACCCAGATGCATGCTTATGAAAGGGAATGTAGGTCACAGCTATGTTTCCTCTGGTCAACAAGTGCCATACAGTTTTATCCCAAGATTCCTCTCACATGCATGTTATGAATAAGTAATGATGTCTCATTGTTTTTGTTGCCGAAAAGATTTTTTTTGTTTTTAATTTTCAGTGTGACTTTGGTTTAAGTAGAAGGAATAACACAGCAGGCCCTGTGGCAGCTTTAATTTGTTCTTTGTAGGTATACATGCAAGTGTTTATTGCTGCTATTGTTTATAGTCTTGCATTCAGGTTCTTTTCAATACGCTAGTAATTGCTTTTAACGTGTCCTATTCTAGTGTTTTTAACCCGCTGTCTTGCTCTTTTTTTTTTAATCCTGGAATTTCATGTACTGTAGCTAATATAAATGTACAAGGAGGACACAATAATGTAGAAATCAGGGCGTATGTACATTACAGTAAACAGAATTAATGCTTTCTGATACTTCGAATGCCAGAGACGTGTTGGTGTGTGTGTTTTTTTATTATAAATAAATATATATATAATTAGTGCCCACCTGACCCCCAGAGGCCTGAGGTGACCAAGCCCCCCGCCCCCAAATGGTAGAGAGGGCTGTCAGTTCACTCTCAGGGGCAGATTCTTAGCCAGTGAAAGGGATGTGGGATTAAGAAAGTTTGGGCGCCAGTCACGTTAAGTGCCTTTTTAAAATGCTTTATTGCAGAACTTCAAATAGGAGAGAGGGTATAGGGCTTAGGACATCCAAGGCAAAAACAGGACAGACTCCAGACTTGCTAATCCCTTTCAGTCTTCCACCGTGTAGAAATCAATAGGAGAACAGACTTGACACTGGGTAATAGAGCAACTGCTGAACAGGGATAGGCATGAGATCTTCCACTAAAGAGACACCAGACTAGTTCCTGAGGTCCATACCAGTACGAGACACCTCCAGTAGCCATCCTGCTTCTCTCTTTCTTGTCTTTTAATCATTTCCTGAACCATCCAGGTTCCACATGTGGCCTTCTCCAGGCTTGAGGTCTAGTCAGCATTCCCATCACTGAGCATCCCTGGGCCTGCAGGCGGACTGAACTGAGCACATGGCAATCTGATGAATATATATGCACTCCCCCAGCATACACCACTGGTCATGAAACTCAAGTTTCAATATTTGTGTGTGATTTAAGTACACCAAACCGTTACTCTAAAAACGACCCAAAATGTTTGACTATTAGTATTTTTCAATCACCTCCGACAGCTATCTTGTGCAGGACCTGATTTAGTTGATGAAGGATCTTGTTTAATTGATGGACGAGGATGTAACGGTTCTCTTATGTTGGGTACACATACTAAACAACAGTGTGGATTGAATTTTCCACTGTGTATATTGTATGGCAACTGATTGGCTGCAAGCACTGTTCAGGCGACTATTTTCTAACATGTCCCTTCAGCAAAAGTCTATCCAGTCATTGATTTCTGTTGAAAGGGCTGGGTTGCCAACTGTTCAAATTTCAGCTGATTCCGGCTGAATCGGCCAAAATTTGCTCCATCTGTACCCAACTTTAAATGTGAGGTCAGATTGTACAATCCATGTTGGATAATATGCATTATATTGTTTTAAAAGTATAATACTGTTGGAACCATGTTTCTGGTTAACACACAGAGGATTTGAGAACCGCTTCATAATTTGTTAACCTATTGCTTTGGGTTTTTAAAGACCATTTGTTGGAAATGTATCTTTTGTCGGGGTTAGTTGTCATAGTTGACGAAATGGAGACTTTTCATTGACTTTAAAGGGCTTTTGAACATGCAGCATTGGCGTACCCTTAGGACAAAAAGCAAGTGCTGAAGGATAGTCTGTGTCCTTCAGTCCTCAAGCGTGTCCTACCTTTTCAGCAAGGCCACTAGCTGATTCCTTCTTCACATTGAAAAAAATTTCTTCTCTGTTCCCATAGAGACTCGTGCTTATCTATGAGGATAACCGCTGCATACAGACCATACAATTCCGAAAAAGTCCATTGTAGAGGGTGTGTGTGTGTGTGTGTGTGTATGTATATATATGTATATAATATATATCAGGGGTCAAAATTTCAAGTCCTGAGCTACTAGCCAGGCTTTAAGAGTTACTCGCCACCAGTTGCCCACCTAACCCCTACCCTGCCCTTAACTCCACCCCTAAACACACCCTCTTAAATAATCTTATAAATCACACTGTTAGATATTACAATGTGTAATATATAATGTATGTATAATATATTGTACTACACACACGTAAAATCCTGAGACTTATTCAGTTATTACAGATGTGGGCTTTTCTTTAAAGGAGAACTAAGGGGGCAGTGTTTTTCTCCATAGTTCTCCTTGGGGTAACGGGAGGACACAAACTGGCGTCCTCCTGTTACCCTAAGCTCAGTATACCGCGAGCTACAGCTGGCTCTGACTATCTAGAGGCAGAGCCAGCTGTACCCGCCCCCTCCCCCGTCCGCTAACTGGCGGATCGGAGCGGGGAAGGGGGGGAATCCAGCCCCTCCCCTGTCACGGCAGAGAGCCGTGACAGGATCGAGAGGTGAGCGAACGCCGGTATTTGTTCGCTTACCTCCCGATCTACTGAGCCGACCTGTGACAGTTTCATTGTCACAGGTCGGCTAGAACTATGAGGTGAGTGAAAAGCACTCACCTCATAGTTCTCCTTTAATAATCCACAGAAACGAGAACTGTACAACGTGCAGCAACCTTTACTAGCCAATCAGATTTCAGTTTACAGAAGTCCGATCAGTGAAGTATAATGGTTACAGTGAGTCTCTTTGCACACTGCTGTTTTCCTTATTAAATAAACACAATATTGTTACAAAGAAGTGCTCATTGTGACCGTGTGTTTATAATCCAAACAGTTTCTTCATGATTATTTGTGTATCTGCACATCTTGTTTGCTTAACATGTCCATGTTGTTCTTTCAGGTTTTTGGCCAAGAAATTAAAGCCTGCGGCTGTACGGAAAAGCAATTACAGAAAGCTGCTGACCATGCTTTAGTATTCACAAGACTGCCATTTTTGGATTGTAACTTTTTATTCTGGATTGTAAAAGGGAAAGGAACTGACAATGGGGCGGAAGAAAATACAGATTACCCGGATAATGGATGAACGGAATAGACAGGTACGGAATGCAAAACGCATTGCTCTGTTGATGTCTTTGACTGTGGTCGGGGAGTCTTTTACTTTCTTTGTACAATAGCTTGGTGCATGGATGTTAGAGAGTCGGTCACGATTGTGCCATCACAGGAATCTAAATATTAGGTCTGTAATTGTTTATAACGGTACAGTCTTATCTATTTCCCTCTTTTATTAATGTGATTTAGATTGACGTTTTAGTGGGAGGATCGGCTGAAAGTTGACATTTGCTGCCTGTTAACTGCCCGACTTCTCATTCTGCACACTCCCAAGCTGGGAGACTGTGTGTGAAGTCAGGCAGTGGTCAGGTCCGCAGCTGTCAGACTTCGGATGACCTTTTGACCCTCGTATTGCCTTAGCAGTCCGAGCTGCCATATTTCTGTTCTGACAGGCTCATTTTAAAAGAGGAATCCCTTGCTTTTAAATCAGTGGGCTGTTAATACTATCCAGAAACCCTGAAAGTCTGCTAAAGTTTAAAAAAAAAAGTAAGTGCACCCCATGGAAGTAATTCAAACAAACATTAGATCTTCTTTTAAATAGTGCTTACAGATAAACATGATATACTTGAATGATATACTTGAATAAAAAGTGTTGCCTTTTCAATCATTTATTCGACAAAATATTAGCGCACTGTGGAAAAAGTAAAGTCTTGACCTTTTTAGAAGCTAGTATTGCCCCTTTTAGCAGAATCGACTTCTTGTAGGTGTCTTGCAATAGCCACAAGTAAATTTTCAGTGACCTCTAATTCTGACTATCCTATGCCCTGCTGGCTGCTGATTACTGTACAAATCTTAGTTTCTTTAATTCCGGATACTACAAGCAGCACTCTTCCTGCACTGTGACTGACAGTTCCCACTTTCGTACAGTGTGGAGATCCTGTTGTTCACTCTCCCCTTCACCTACCCTTGTTTATTCACAAAAAGCTTTATATTCTTTTCACAAAATGTAAGGCGTACAGTGACAAGGGGAGGAATGGAGAGAACAGGCGGGTAGATGACAGGATCTCACCTTTATCCATTCACAGAATGCTTGAAGTTGAACTAGAAAATGCATCTTTCAATATGATAATGATTTGAAGCACACCCACCAAATCCTTTAACCCTTTCGCTGCCAAGGACGTATGGCATACGGACCTACAAAAGTGCTTCCAGCTGGCCAGGTCAGTATGCCATACGGACCTGGCATTTACAGTTCTACTATAAGCTGATGGCTTATAGTATAACTGTTCAGCAGACTGTCCCCTTTTAAATTAATAGCTGTCATCAGCGGCTCACAAGCCGCTGATGACTACTATCAAAAATACCTGGAGCCATCCCAGGGAGGGATGAGGGACTCCATGGATCCCCACTGCTTGTAGGGTCTGTGGCAGCGGGGATCCGTACAAAAATCACCGGCGGGGGGGTCGGGGGGGTCCCGGGAACGAGCGGCGGCTGGCCGCAATTCAGGATGGCCGAGCGGTGTTCCGATCCGAGCCGCTGTCATCCTGTCAGTTTTTGGATGACAGCGGCTCTGTGTAGCGTGGC
>NW_017306711.1:306951-358533 GCF_000935625.1 Nanorana parkeri
CAAAACAATTTTTTACATAAGTCGATTATTTACAGTTTTGCATACCTTCATTTTTTTACCTTTTCGCAAAAAGGCGCAATTACAAATTTGCTAATATTTGTTATTTATTAACTCAATACAGTTTTATCTTTTAGATTTAGTCAAAAAATATTTTTTTTTGTGCACGGATACTGATTTTGGTGTGTTTTAACAATTGAATTGTGTATTTTTATCGGTTTAATATTAATTTGAGAAACATTTGCGCAATTATCGCAGGGCCTACAAATTTAGTATCACCATCTTTTTATTCTACCGGGCCTGCGCTTTCAGAAAATATATGGTTTGGGGGGTCTTTTACAAACGCTAGCAACGCAGCAGTTGAAAATCAAATCAATAGGAAAAAATTGCAGAAAATGCAAAAATGGCTTGGCCAGCTGATTTGAAAAATGTTCTGGAGGGCTTGGCAGCGAAAGGGTTAAAGAATTGCTCGAAAAGAAGAAATGCATGTATTGATTGGCCTAGTTAAAGCCTTGAGTTGAATCTCTTGAAATGTTGTGATGCTGTTGCGCAGAATACCAATTGTGGAGAATCACACCATTTGCTTGATTGGAATATGAAACCACTTTTAATATGATGCAGAATTCCTAGACTAGTTCCTAGTCAAGCTAGCCAGGCCCTAAAGCAGCCCCCCAAACTGACATTTCTACCACCAAGCTTTACAGTTGGTATAAGGTCTTCTGAAATACTGTCTTCAGTTTGCACGAAACTCATCTATGGCCACTGTAGTTAAACAACTCTATCTCTATCTTTGGTTAATTGGTCAACAAGAACACCATGTCCGTTTTTATATATCAATTCAATTATATCACATTTTAGATCTAGTCTATACCTGGTGACGAGGGAGCATGGAGCCGGCTTCCCAGCCAATCAGGAAGCCGGGCACCGTGTAATGTCTCGTTGGTCGAAGCTGGCCAAACAGGAAGCCGGGCAATGAGTCATTACACAGCGCCCGGCTTCCTGATTGGCCAGAAAGCCGGCGCTATGCTTCCTTGTCACTTGGTGATGAGGGAGCATGGCGACACCTTCCATGCTATTCAGGAAGCCGGGTGGCGAGACTTTACATGCCACCTGGCTTCCTTAATGGGACTTCCGGTATCGGTATTTGGTATCGGCGAGTACCGGGAAAAAAATATCGATACTGAAAAACCGGTATCGGTACATCCCTAGTCATAACTGTATCATGGTATTACACAATAGGCTTTTATATGTTTTTGAACATGCATACCTATAGTGTTTATGTAGCAACAAACACTTGGCTCCTCAGAAATTGCTTTACTAACATGCACAAAGTCAAATACTAGTTTGCTTACTATAGAAAAATGGACATCATTGTTTTTTGTCCCATAATATTAAAACGGTACATTCATTTGAAAGTATACATTGTGGAACATAATTTTTTTGTTTACCCCCACAGGTTACTTTCACCAAGAGGAAATTTGGGTTAATGAAGAAAGCATATGAGTTAAGCGTGCTCTGTGACTGTGAAATTGCACTGATTATTTTCAATGGCTCTAACAAACTGTTTCAGTATGCAAGCACCGACATGGACAAAGTCCTTCTTAAGTATACAGAGTACAATGAACCACACGAGAGCAGAACCAACTCTGACATTGTAGAGGTAACTGTCCTTTTATTCTACAGACATAAAGAAGTGTTACAGGCAGAGGTCTGGGAGATGATTGAGGATAGTTGTGGTTGATACATGGACTATTCTAAACTTTTTTCTAGAGTGCACTACTCATATTCCATAGTGCAGAGTAAACCATTGTAGCTGTTTTGCAGTTCTTCAGAAAATCCAAGATCCCGTCTAATTAGATAAAGTCTAAATGTGTCAATAAAGATCCAAGAATGATATTTTGTTTAAAATGGATTTGGCTGGGAGGGAGAGGATTTAAAATTCTGCTAGTAACCATCTAATAGAACAGAAATTGGAACGATCATGGATTAAACAAAAGGGCTTTTTTCCCCCTTCTGTCACATTATTCACACTGGTTTATCAGCGTTTGATTTACATACAAGGTTGAGTTTATCTCTTCAAAAAAGCAGGACCATCCAAACTTTTTTCAGTCATATCAAATGATGTTCATAGATTTCTTACGTAGCAGTCATTCATTGATCATAACCTTGCAGACATTCGGCTGATTGATTCTAAAGCCCTGTTTCTGGTAATGTCCATCTCATTATTTTTTAAGTATATATTAATTGCTGCTTTGAGTGATTTGATATAGCGTTGGCAAATAAGGAAATCTATATATTTTTTTTTTTCTATTTTTAACTTGATGAGGTACTTGAATAGAGGCTGTGATCTGTCAGAACTCTTAAATCATCTACTATATTAATGGTTCTGGACGATTAGACAAATTGTTTTCCTTGTGCACATTTTAAGGGGAACCTGTGCATATAGTAGGCTATTAAAGCTGAACACAGGAGATATATGAAGAATCTTGCAGCCACACTATATGATGCCTGCTTTTATCCACTTTAGCGCTCTAAGGGTACCCAAGCCCAAAGTGCTCAATATAAAGTGTATGGTTTCTGCTCAAAGCCTGGCGCTCAACAGGCCAAGTTTCTCTTTTAACTTGTCTGATGTTATTGTATGAAAAAAAAAAAGTATTAAACAAAAAAAATTAAAACTTAGTTGCCCATACCAAATTCAGCAGCATTGCTGATTCAACCCTGCCCATGTTTATGAAAATGTTTCAGTTTTAAAATATACATTTTACACTTAACTTTTTTTTTAATCAAATGTTTAAAAAAAATTCAGTTTACTTATTGTTTACACTGTTGCACTGTAACCTCTGCAGTCTGTAAGGCACTGTAACAACTGGCGGGTTTGTTTGCTAACAAATATCATGTGATCACCATGATTGGCTTCCACCATGGTGGTTGGTTTCCAATCATTGGTGGGGACCAGCGGCTGTCAGTGAAAGCACAGGTGTGTGCCCCAAGGTCTACCTATACTGCCTGTCCCCCCAAAAAAGTCACCACCTGGATTTAGCTAAGCAAATAGGTCAGAGCCTTCCTCTGGATCTAGGTTCAGCAGTGTTATGTCCCCAAAAAATGAGGTCAGCTGCCTACCTGAATATACTGAATGACCAGGTTTTTCCATCAATGGATTTTTTCTTCCCTGATGGCATATTCCAAGATTACAATACCAGGATTCATCGGGCTCAGATTGTGAAAAAGAGTGGTTTAGGGAGCATGAGACATCATTTTCACACAGGGATTGGCCAACAGAGAGTCCATACCTTAACCCCATTGAGACTCTTTAGGATGTGCTGGGGAAGAGTTTACACAGTGATCTGACATTCCCATCATCACTACAAGTCAGGAATGGGTTAAATAACTATTACCGGTATTGGAGTGCAAAAATTTACACTTGCATTCTTTCACATTATGTTCTCACAGGTGGCAGTTTTCTAGTTGATGAGGGAGTTTTCACTGACTATATTTTCCTATAGTGTTAGTTGGTTGCACCTATCGGTGGCAAGTATGATGTTGCACTTGAGCCAAAATCTTTGATTCAGTACTCCGTTAAAATGTCTTGGTGCTGGCTGTGTTGGTATTGAGAATGTGTTTCCACCAGTGGAAAGTATAGGGCTTTTTTTTAAATCTTTTATGTATTTGAATTTGGATGTTGGTGAATGCTCCCATGATTCTTGGCAAGTTTTCCTTCTGGCATAGACATTACTGAGTTGTGTAAATCCCTTCATTTTCTAGTTAACTTTCTAATGTCATTTGGACCATATGAACAGTCATACTATGAAGTCTCACATCTGGCCATGTTCCCTGTGTGGAAAACAATTCCCATCTGTAAATATTCATATTCAAAAGTGTTAGACAAAAAAAACATGCTAATAACTATAGAAGATGTGTGGTCAAGCCAATCTGCAAATTTTTTTTCTGACAAGCTCGTATTTTTGAAAAAATATACTTTGCACTTTGTAAATGCTATTGCTAATATATAATTACATATTTACAAGGTTACATAATCTTGTGGTGCCTGTGGTGGAGGAAGACAGCGGTGAAGTCAGTAAGAAGATCTTGCTGCTGCCCTTCAAAAATAATATTAGAAAAGCAATGTATAGTGATTCTACTCTCTACATCCACTCAGAATGAAAATATATTGGTTATGTGGCCTTCACCTTTAAAGACAAATTTTAAACATATGCCATAAACTACAAGATATTTACATTTTTGGTAAAATCTTATGGCCTGTATTTGATGCTTACTACTATTTTTTTTTTGGGGGGTGGTGGGGAGGGGGGTTAGTTGGTTACAGGACACTGACATCATTGGGCATCTGGTGGGTTGAATTTTTCAGCAGACTCTGGGTTGAATTCAATAAAGCCTTAGTTCCACTTTACTAGTGGTATGGACTAAAAGGTCACCTGTCGGATAAAAAAAAAACCCTATTACCAGTTCCAGCAGATTTTTACCAACACAGATTCAGGTAGTTCTTTATTGTTTCACTTTAAAAATCTGTTGCTATGGCTGTGACATTCTTCAAAAAGAATGTATGCCAGATCAGAGTTCGTCTTAATTACCACCAGTCTTCTATTCTGTAAACTGGTGGTAATTAAGACCAACTCTGATCTAGCATACAGAGAGATGCCATTGCTCAGAGTGGAACATGTATGTACTGAGGAGCAGCAATAAATGTGACAGCTTCCCATTCATTAGTTGCTAGGACACCGGGCCGTCTGTGCCTTGGCAACCAATGATGCATTCCCGGGTCCATTCAGCTGCTGGCCGGGAGATTCCCCAGGCCGGCAACTGACTGAGCACAAAGGGCCCGGGGATGTTGGCCGACATCAAGCAAAGGAGGGTAGAAAGGAGAGACAGGCCACTGAAGGGCTGTTCTGTGTTTATTACAGACTGGACATGATCACTTTAAGAAAATAACCGTATCCTGACATCTGATGCTATTGGCGATTTGTTATAATGTTTATACATTATTTTTTCTGGAGTTTTTTTTCTTACCTCACAGATTCGCTTCATGAAGCAGCTTAAAACTGTCTAGTTGGGTTTTATATGTCGACTAAAACAATGCAGATGTTCTAATAAACATACTATCTTTTGATCTGATTCCTGGTACTTTTTAATGTCGCTTTGCTTTTGAATCTTCAAAATTCTACAGCTTTGTCCAATATAAGGGTGTAGAGGCCTGGTATGTGAATTTTAACTTCAGCCTGATATTGCATGTTCAAAGTAATAATATAGAAGGTTCCAAAATTTAGGAGGGAGAAGTAATAAATAGTGGTGGGGTATTCCAAAGAAAATGCTTACCTTGAGTAAGTAAAATAATTTGGATGTTGGACTTCCAAAAAATGGCTGCTGCATTTGAAGAGTTCCATAGTAATGGAGGAAGCAAGTACATTCAGTGGTTGGCTTCCCTCTGTCCTTTAGCCTGAAAATGTGCACTTCCTTCCTCCAAAAGCTCCTCTGTGCAAGTCCCTGCAAAGATGACAAGGGGCAACAATGGTGGAATATACAGTGGCAGAGTTGTCAGCTGGCAGAAAGGTGACATGTCTGCAGTGTTGGGGTATAGTGTCAGGTAGGATGCAGGGGGGTTCAGAGTCTGTGGTAGTGGTGCTTGAAACAACACCAGTGTCTGCTAAATCTAAAGTTACCCATAGAATCTAGATGGTGGTTAGACAGGAGGGAACATTTTGACCGCTAAACATTCCCTACCATCACAAGCAACCACTGCAGGCATATATCTTGTAGGGGCTGATTTAAAATGTGTTTGCACGTTTTAAATCAGCCACTAGGATTTCCTAGTGGCAGTAATGCCATGCAAACGTCTAATTTCAACAGTGCGCATGCTTTTTCAGGGGAGGGGGGGAGGTGATGTTATGGCTAGCCTAGGGAGGAGTATAAAAAGTAAATCCAATTCAATTTTTCATTATCATTCTCTTGGTGTTTCTACTTCACCTATGCCTTTTTTTTGCAACATAAAATAAAAGTGTTTAGGGAGTGTAGGACTCCTTTTATGATTACTATTTCAGTTAGGTTAACCTGTTTTCACTTATAGAATAAGAACGCATAAGAAACTATTTGGGGATAACTCTCTAGCATCTGCCAAAAATGGAAATATTACTTTTTTTGGCTTTTTAAAATTATTTTATTTTAAGCTTTTTAAGCTTTTAATTGGTTGATAGCTGTGTAATTGGAAGCTAAATTTTAAAGCAGTAGGCTGTCAGCTGCAGCTTTAAATGAAACGCATAATAATATAGCATAGATGACGCTTTATATATTTTTGTGAGCGAGACACTGATGACAAGTTGCAATGGCTGCTCCCTTTACATTCTCCACATTCACCAGTAGCAAAAACAAGAACCCATAAAAGCTTTGGATTCACACAATGAGCATTTGATGTCTGTGCTCGAATAAGACTTCCTCATGCGGCTCTGCGAATTCCTGCAGCAGTGAAGTGTTTTCACAGATGTTTTCAAGCTTCTGTGGAAATGCATTAGATTACATTGAGAGCAATAAAAACTGGTCATTTTGTTAGCCAAATAAAACATAATACTAAAGTTTGGTATCTGGCAGCTCTTATTTAATCACATATCCCAGATCAATATTATTGAAGCTGTTAGGGCAAATTATAAAGCGTCCGTGTCTCAAGAAGCTTAATTCTTTTTGCACATGGGCTTCATAAATAGGGACGGAATACATCTGGCAGGTTTATATGACAATTGAATCCGCAACATAATGAGTTTTGGCAAGAGTTGCTTCATGCCAGGAGAAATGGGATCAGTGGTTTTTAGTGCAGTGTCTTGAAGACTAATTGCAGTATGTTCCTTGGCCCTGGCTTTGGTTGAAGAGTTGCCTGTCTCCCTCTTAAACATTTTATTGGAATAAAGTCAATGTACTTTGGATAAGTTGTGCTTTGTTGGATAGGAATTTTAAATGTTAACATATAATTAATGGGCATTTAGAATACATTTTATTTTTACTATTTGATATTCGGTTATGTCGATCTCAGAAAAGGTAGAGAGTTGTTGTTGTTATAATCACTGTACTGCGTTACGTATTCTAGACCTTGCCCACTTATGATGGCTTTACCATGGGCATGGCACATTTCATGAATACATATTTATGTGTTCCTTTCAGAAGTAGTCAACTGAGTTAGAATGTGGGCCTGGTTAACGAATTAATACTGTCAACCCATACCATTTTCAAGTACATATACATATATAAAGCTTTGCTAAATGTCTTTCATTAGAACCAGGTTACGATTTGGAAGCCCATATAAAATAACACAAGCCTATGAATATTCTTCAAAGGATAACTAATGTGCTCTTCCCAATAGTTTAAAGGAGAATTATGAGGCGAGTGATTTTCACTCAGCCTCATAATCTGAGCCGACCTGTGACCATGAAACTGTCACAGGTCGGCTCAGTAGATCGGGAAGTGAGCGAACACATAGCGTCGCTCGCTCACTTCTCGATCTATCCGTGCACAGAGCCGTGACTGTCACTCACGGCTCCCTGCAGAGATCCCCCCCTCCCTTGCCTCGGTATACCGCAAGCTGTAATTTGCGGTATACTGAGCTTTGGGTGACGGGAGGACGCTAGTTTGTGTCCTCCTGTTACCCTTAGGAGAACTATGGGGAAAAGCACTGACCCCATAGTTCATGTGACATTGCAGCTGTCACATGTCGACTCTATAGCTCGAGAACTGCACAATCACAAACCGCTGATCACTAAGCTCACAGTCTTCTCGATTGCTCCAGTGCTCATTGGAGGGACAGGAAGGGGAGGGAGTGGGTTCAGCTGGCTCTAGAGAGGCGGAGCCAGTTGTCAATCAGGCAGCAGAGTGGACCCCGGCAATATTGTCGGGATCTTTCCCGGCTGCAGTGGGGCTGTGCGCTGTCTGCATATAGCGGGCAATAGCCCGCTATATGCTGACTTTGGATCACAGGAGTACATTGGTAAATGTACTCCCGTGACCCAAAAGAGGACTAAAAGCCAGTCACACATATGGCAGGTTGACTGAGCAATCAAACTTTGGATTTCATTTTTTTTCAAAATGGCAATATAAACATAAAATGGTGGTTTCAGTCTACTGAAGGAGATGGCTCTGAAATTGCCACAATTAAACCTGCTGGAAAAATACTTTCAGTTTCAATGTAATTTCCTTAGCTTTTTCCCTTTTTTTTTTTTTTTATTTGACTTTTCAATAAACTATATTAAAACTATCCATTTATTTCCCAGTTTCAACTTAACAATGGACTACATTGCTTAGATTGCTTAATTTTCTGCAATTACTTTAACATTTTGGAAACTAGGGATGTCCCGATGCCACTTTTTCAGGCCCAAGTACAAGTGCATCCCCTCATGACATCGGTATCGGGACATCCCTATTGGAAACCTATAGGAGTAAGTGCAGAAAAAGACCAACTGATCCATTTTATTTTACTGATCAATTTTTGTAATTCCTGATGGACTGAAAGTGGTTCCAGTTGACTGACATTTGCGGTGTATGGCCAGTTTAAGATATTCGCTCTTCTGTATTGCCCATTCAGACTGTACCAATTTTATGTTCCTGTAGAAAGACCAACGAAACCATGGAGTAGGCAGCAAATTTGAAGAGCGACGTTTGATTTTGGTTTAAAGAGTTCCTTTCATTGGAAGCAGGGCCGACCTTAGGGGTGTGCGAGTTGTGTGCCATGGCAACAAGGGCGCCGTGTGGCCGACACAGCTCGTCCTGGGGGCGGCTTCTCTCCCCCTCACCGCTGGCTATCCGATATGACAGCGCTTCCTCGTCCGCCCCCCCCCCCACTTCAGGGGGGGGCGCAGGAGGGAGCACTGTCATGATGGCGGAGGGTGAGGGGGAGAGAAGCCGCGCCCGCAGCTGTCAGGATGGCCGAGCGGGTAGGAGATCGGAGCCGCTGTCATCCTGTCAGTTTCAGGATGACAGCGGCTCTGTGCGTGGCAGATGATTGATATTTATGTGGCTCTGTGCGTGGCAGATGATTGATAAATATGATTGATATTTACCGGTCCTCCGTGTGAGAAGGACAAACACTGGAGCGATTGTCTGATCACTCCAGTGTTTGTAAATAACTGGGGACACATAGTACTATGTGTCCCCAGTTATGAATGAACAGGCTGTGATTTACATCACCTCCTGTTCATTCAAGATTTCCTCAATGGGGAGAAGCACTCAGTACAGAGGCTCCTCCCCATTCAGAAACAGCTGATAGTAAATATTTGAATGCGAAGGGTCTGTACTGAGAGCTTCCCATTCATTGAGTGCTGAGGCTGCTGAAAAAGAAATTTGAGGATTTGGTGTCCTCAATTTCTTTTCTATTTTAAAAGGGAAATGTCAGGGGTTCTGTTTGGACCCCTAAAGACTAAAAATTCATTTCAGATGAAATGAACGAAAACTAAAAAAGTTTTCATTTGTTTCATCAAACCAAATTTTTATGCTATTTTGGATTCAGCCGCAGGGCGCATGACGTCATATAACACCGCACGTGTTGGGCGCCGCCATCTTGGTATATATCTAGGTATACACCAAGATGGTGGGGCCAATATCGGCCTGTGACGTCACCTGACGCCACGCATGCATGGCGTCATGTAACGTCATGCTCCTTGCCTCCCAAGATGGTGGCACGCATTCACAGAACACGCCAGTGGCCAACATGGCCGCCGCACATTGTCGAACAAATTATTATGCGCCTGAATATATTTTTCGTATATTCGGACATATAGTAATTCATTCATTTTACAAGTAGTCTGGGTTTTGTGTTCTGTTTTCTATTTTTACTTTTCTAGATGCACTTACTTGAAAAAAGGGATCTGCAATGCAACCTGACTCTTTATTTTTACAGACTCTATTTTAGTTTGACATTTATTGTTTACCTTCTGTTGTTTTATTTGATAATAATACTTATATTGTGCCTACAAGTTTAATACCTTTGAATAAAATTTTTATTTTTATCATATTTTTTAATATGTTTCTTTGCGGCTTAACAAAATAGGAGTCTTTTAAATATTGCGGATATTGGGGAAAATGAGTGTGGTTACGGGGGTGTGGCCACTAAAGGGTGTGGCCACTGAGGGGTGTGGTCACTGGGGGGTGCTGTAAAGCTTTCTCACACAGGGCGCCTAAAGGCCTAAGGCCGGCCCTGATTGGAAGCTTCTATTTTCAATTTGATCACTAGTGTAGTGTATTTATTTAATGGAAGTATAGAAGATGTTGTTAGGAACTATGTGGTAGCAGATATTTCTGATTTGTAAGCCCTCATGGGCAGGGCCCTCCTTACCATCTTGTCTTAAATTGTATTAAGTGCTGCGCAAACTGTTGGCTCTATATAAATCCTGTATAATAATAATATATGGGAAGGGCGCAATTAAAGTGATGGAAGGGGGGGTAGAAAATTTAAACCTTGGTGGGGTCCCATTTATTTGTGCAAAAAACCAGTAGACCATAAAAATATGATAAAACACTATCTAGCAGTTTTCTAACTACAGTGTTGAAACTTGCCTATTTTATCTTGGTTTAAGTGGTGACTTTGAAAAAAACTTTGCTTTGCTTTAAACCTAATCTGTTCTCAAGGAGAAAGAGCATTTTGGTCATGCAGCAGTCCACCTATAGATGTAATACATTTGTAATAAATCAGTGTCTGGATTAAAGTTAAAACCACTATACATAAGCAGTAAGCATTTTAAGTGAAATTGGCTCCTAATCTCCCCATGTATGGAACATTAAAGGAGAACTATGAGATGAGTGATTTCCACTCAACTCATAGTTCTAGCCGACCTGTGACAATGAGACTGTCACAGGTCGGCTCAGTAGATCGGGAGGTGAGCGAACACATATCGGGTTCGCTCACCTCTCGATCCTGTCACGGCTCTCTGCCGTGACAGGGAGAGGGGCTGGATTCCCCTCTCCCCGCTCCGATCTGCCAGAGCTGACTGGTGGAACGGACAGGGGAGGGGGCGGGTACAGCTGGCTCTGCCTCTAGATAGGCAGAGCCAGCTGTCACTCACGCGGCTGGGCGGATCTCGACGTCTGTCGGGATCCGCTCCGGCTGCAGCATCTCGGTATACTGAGCTTAGGGTAACGGGAGGACCCCAGTTTGTGTCCTCCCGTTACCCTATGGAGAACTATGGGGAAAAACACTGACCCCATAGTTCTCCTTTGATTCTGTATTTTTGGACTGCAGAATACGTGCTTTGATACTGTGATCAGCAGTTTGAATCATTAGTCTTATATTCTGTTTAGTTATGCTAATTATTTGGAAATTAATTGACATAAACTGGTTTCAAAATTTGTGATGTGAAGACGACCTGAATATTGAATTTGCATACAAGAAGGATCATTTAAGGATGTGATTGTATCTACTGTAAGCTCCATTGTAGTAAACACTGATGCATGCTGAAAGGTACATGCTGAATTTGTGCAAGTTGCTAGAAGAATTCGGTAACCAGTGCTACCAGCTGTTGTCCTTGTTTTTGTAATCACTGTTTCCATAGTACTACTCCATGGTCTCAAACTGCTTCAGTCTGTTACTATATAAAAAGTTATAATGTATGCCAACATGGGCATCCAGGCCTTGGACAAACCGCCACAAAGCAGTAAACTAGGCCCTTGATCTGTAACAAAGATATCAATGAAGATAAACTGTAAACAGCTCTTCACAGAGGAGTCCCACAGGGCAATTCCTGCAGACAGACTGAGCTCAGACTTTATCAGGTTTATGGCTAATTCTTTTAAAGTCTGTGTAATCTTAAGGAGCATTTTGAGGGCAAGGACAAAGCAGCATTTCATTTAGTAAGTCTGTGCCTGGAAGTAATCTGCTTGTTGTGTGGAGACATGGCACTCGTGTCCACTGTACTCCTTTTTTTTTTTTTACATTAATTTTTATTTGTTTTATAGACCTACCTCGTTATAGGTTTGTGGTTGATTTATACAGCAAAGTCCTTGGTTTATGCACCCCCAGTGCCCAAAAGAAATTCACCATCCCTTTTCCATCCTATTAAGACTGTTGCCAAAAAACTATGAACTGTCAGGCTTCATTTTAAAATGTACTTCTACTACAGCCGTAGTAAAAAAAAGAAAATTTCCTCCTTACTATTTCAGACTTGCAAATCTTCTTCTGAATTGCTGAGCCCACTCAATAATGGTATCCTATACAGGCAAAGCAACTGAAAGTACAGACATTTCCACTGATGAAACACCAATGTTCCTTCACCGCTGAAAGTTCAGTCCAACCAAAATTTATGTTTCAGTTATAGTTCTGCTGTGTAACCCCTTGACCTTTTTTGTATATCGGATTCCAGCATCAAATCTTCCCACCACTGTCCTTTTGGCCTTTAAAGTTTCACTCTCTCAGCCACAACAAGATTATTCTCATCTTCAACTAGATTTTCCAAAATATTAAATATAGTAGAAATCCAACAACTGCTGTCAGATGTGCAAACAAAGTGCATGTATTTCACCACTTGAGTCACCAACCTATTCCTTTTAGGTGTAACATTTACCAGAAAAATATATATTCTTCCAGGCTGTCAGCCATTGTTAATTTGTGCTGCATAGACCAGGTTGAGCACCTTGTTGTAGCCATTTGACGGACTGATTAGTAGACTTGTGTTTTTTGGCAACAAGCTATATATGTTTTTTTTGTAAATGTGTTTCACTTTATACAAGGTATTCTTAGTTACAGGTAGTCCTAGGTGAGAGTTTGATAGCCCAGTCTCTAGCAGATCTAATGGTTGCTTTACAGCCTGACTGCCTGGATTCTCGGGATCCTAAAGTGATAGTATACACTGTAGATAGAACCACAAGTGAGTAATCTATGCCGTCAGTGACGGCAAAATATATTGCCAGGGTGCAAGCATGTAGCCTGGCTGCTGGTAGAGCTCTTTAATAACTTGACAATCCAGCTGGCGGAGGTTTTATCTCCGTTCACTCTGCAGGACTACTCGGCCACACTGGATAGCCCAGGAACTGAAAGGCATGTTGATTTTACAATTGTGACTTACGCAGAATTTGTGGCTGTTTTAATTTGGTAACTAGATTCACTCAGTCCTCTAATCAGATGTAATAAATGGATTCAATGAGTTAAAAATAATATAAAGCTGGAGGAGGGAATGCCAGCTTGTCCAAAATAGAGGTAGATTTTAATATGTTATTACCATTCAATTAATTAATAATCGCACACTTATAAAAACTAAGCTAACATGCAGTTCTCTGTAAAGGGATAAAATTCAGGTTCCCCTTTATCTGATAAATTGACTACCACTGCTAAAGAGCCTCATGTATAAAAGTACTGGGTACTTCCATCTTGGGTTTCCCTCCTCAAGGCTTATGCAGTTCTTTTGATGCAGAGATCATGCCGTAGCAATGGGTGACCGATAACTAAATGCAGCCCCAAGAGTATTTTTCTAGTGGAAGGGTAAATATTTGGCAGCCCCTTTTATGAGCTTACTGGAATAGGATTGTCTGTGATAGTTGTAGTAGATAGCATATAGGTCAACTTTCAATGGTTTCCCTTTAATCATTTGAACGATGGGCTAGTACATAAAGGTGGAAGATCCTACAGGATCCAGAGCACAATACATTCCTTTCTCTTGCAGCTCACTTTCAGATGGTGCTTTGTTATGACTGAGCAGTGCTAGCATGCTTTAGCCATGACACAAGTTGCTTGTGATCTTCGGAAAGCTGACAGCACTGAACTGAAAAAAATGGCTTGCTCTGTTGCCAGTTAATGTCATTATGAATTGCCTGTTATTTTATGCATGACAGGGTTCTAAGAGCCCAATGTTGAACTGATTACCAGCTGGAAGGTGTGTGTAATGTAAAAGCACTAATTTTATGACTGAAAGACCAGCAAGATGCAGTACTGTAAATTTGCTTTGCACCTCTGACCAGCTATAACCGAAGGTGTGGAATCCATTCTACTTTTGCAGTTTTTATTTGGAGTAGTTTGCCAATTATACATTAACACAAAGTGTACTAAACTTTAAGAATTTAAAAGTCTGCAGGATGAATTTTCAGACATCCATAGGTGTGAATTGGGTGGCTGAATATAAAGGTGTTATTGACATATTAGACCAGGACCCAAGTTTTGGACCTCTCGGGTTGCTGTGGAAGATAACTGAACCTATGTGTAGGTCTTTTTTGGTTACTGTATTTATATCAAGCTGGCAATGTGCTTCATGGCTATGGTTCAGATCTACAGTCCTTAAATTCCATTTGTGTTCCAAATGAGTGCTGAGCCCCTAGGGTGACTACGCTGCTCTTCCATATTCAGTGCATTGGGTGAGGACAGGAAGTGCAGAAAAATATCAGTTGGTCCTGTCCGAAATATTGTGTCCTTCTAAATTCCTGTGCACTGAACAGTAATATTTATCAGCTTTCTCTGCTACCCTCTGTTAACTATGTAATGGTGGTGAGGAGGGTGAGATGTTTGTAGTTCAAAGGCTAAATAGAAGAACTAATGCTGCCACCATATTTAAGGGTGGGTGCACTGCAGTATGTAATATTTACGGTTTTCAGGCCAGTAGGAAAAAGTTGCAAATGCAGTACAGGCATACTTTAAAGACCACATCCATCAAAATGATGACCGAATAACCATCTGGCTTTATGTAAGAACCTTTCAGTCGTGTTTCCTGCTCTTCCTTAGGCTCCATGCACATTGTTCATTTCTCCTCTGTTTAATGAAGGTGACCTAACATATTCTTCCCAGGTCCATTTCCCCTCTATGTAGATGTACTTCTACTTACATGTGTTTTTAGCTGCTTCAAGGGGCTAAACGGGACGCACAAATTTCTTGTTTATGTAAACACAGCTTGAGTGAATGCACCTAGACTTTGCTGAACGTCTAGTATGGATTCAGCCATAGAAAAGCATTACGTGCTCCTTCGATCATCTGATCAAGGGATGTCGGTTGGAAAGGTGCTGACAACAGAACCCACGTATCGAATATTGAAGCGTGCATTCCAGGCTTCAGACTGGTCCCTGAAGCCTCTTTCCTCCACTGCAAGGGTTAATAATTTCCCCAGAGTTCTGCTTTAACTATACAATGTAGAGAGTGTGCTTCTTTATCAGACTCTGTATATTGTATAGTCCTTTTCTGACGTGCAGTACAGATACTTTTGATCAAGACCAGAATTGAGACATTACATTGCTCTATATGACATACACTTGGGGCTGACTTCCTTGCCTTTAATATTTTGTTTACCTGAGAGCAGCACAAGTTATGTATATTAAGAATTTGTTACCAAGTAAGGATTATATTTCTTCCTCTGACCTTTTCTGCTTTGTGTCTGAGATGTTTCAGCAATTAAAATTATTATATTGTGTTTTATAACTAAACCAGATAGAAGATTGTTCGTTTGGGAGACTGACATGACTGCTCCCTGGCACTTTGTGTCAAGGATAAAGTGAAGTGTTGGTGCAGTGTACTGAGAGTATAATGTCATGATGTACATCTACTTGACTGCCTATCCAGTCTTGCTTGTTGCCTGGTAACAGTTAAGAGGAACACTTACCTTTTTAAAATGGCCCTTTGACGTCAGTCCTGTTTTCCTGTCAGAAGTTCAAGTTCTCATCCTCCGCTTGTTGTTTCATGTAAATATTAGTCAGGAATAGTTGGGCTGTCTTACCAACGCAAGACAGAAAATTAAACGTATTTTTCTTTTATAACTAGAGAGTATAAAGTGGTGCCTGGATTAGGCAAAGTTACTGGTGCACGGTTCCATAAATCTTAGAGGGTGATCAGACAGTCCAGCTTTGATCCGGCCATACTAAAGAATTTAGGGCTGGTTGACACCAGCCTCAGAGCATTCCGGCCCGATTGGTGCCGGAAACGCACTGGATCCCATTCCGGCTGGCTCACTTTGTTTTGAGGCTGGAGGGGGCATGGTGGTGCATTTAAGTCAATTACACCACAGCCATGCCCTCCGGCCACAGTGCAATCACCTGCACCGGAAAGCGTGGCACATAAGTGCATGCGTTCCTGTCCAGTCAGAAAAAAATGCACATGCACTGATGTGCCACGCATCCTGGTGCAGGCGATCGCACACTGCGGCTGGAGGGTTGGCATGGATGCCATTAACTTCAATGCACTGCCAAGCCCCATCCCACCCCAAAACAATGTGAGCCCGCCGGAATGCAATCTAGTACGTTCCGGCACCAATCGAGCCGCAACGCACTTGGGCAGCACATCCTTTAACCGCTTGAAGACCAGGTGTTTAGACCCCCTTCCTGGCCAGGCCATTTTTCAGTGTTAAGCGCTGCAGTACTTTGACTGACATTTATTCCGTCCTGCAACGCTGTACTGAAATTAATTTTATACAATTTTTTTGGGACAGATAGAGCTTTCTGTTGGTGGTATTTAATCACCACTGGGGGTTTTATTTTTTACTATATTCAGGAGAAATTACTGAGAATTTTGAATTTTTTTTTTTTTACATTGTTATAAAACAACTAATATCACCCACTTTTTTGGTAAAATATAAAAGTTGGGGTCACGTCGGGTAAATAGACACCAAACATGTCAAGCTTAAAAATTGCGCGCACTCGCGAAATCGCAAAAAACTAGCATACCCAAAATTGGCCATAGGCGACGCTTTAAAAGCTTTTACCGCTCAGTTTAGTGTCATCAGTGATTGATGGCCCTAAAATTATTGCTCTCATTCCGACGTTCGTGGCCATATATAACATGTGCGGCATAATGGGCGCAATCGTTGTTTTCGCAGGTATGCGGACCTGACGCATGTTTACATGCGTGTATGTAAGGGTGGGGACTTTAAAAAAAAATGTTGTTTTTTTTAAATTCTTTTTTATGTATAACTTTAAAAAAATTTGGGGGGAAACTTAAAATTTCTTTTCCTATTTTTTTTTCACTTAACTTTATTGCTATCACAGAGGGGGCTGAGAAATTCCTCTATGTGATAGCAAAATATGTGACAGGTCCTCTTTATGGAGACATCAGGGGTCTCCAAGACCCCTAATGTCACCTAGGACCCCCTTGAAGAAGCTGATGAAGCAGAGATCTGCTTCATCAGCTTCTCTCCAGCATCTGAAGCTGGAGAGTGACACAAGAATGCGGAAGTGCAGTCTCATTGGAAGAACAGTCCTATTTTAAAGTGACCTTAAAGTCAAAAGGTTTTTAAGCTTTTTGAAAAGCTGATGAAATCACTTACAATGGATGCTGCTCCTGGATGTTTAAAAGTTTTATTTTGCTGCTGAATCACCTAAACACTGGCCCTGATGTTCTGTTTTAGGGTGGCTCCCCTTGCAGGATTCTATTGAGCCACCCTTTGTGTGTCTTAGCAAATTGTGTGTCTTCACAAACACAGGCAAAGCAATGCAAGCCTTTGCTCCTGTCTCCTCCCTTCTCTCTTCTTCCTTTTCCAAGCTAGTTGATGGACAGCTGTTGGAGACTGCTCTGTCCCATGTGATCCTGTGCTGGAGAAGGAAGTCCAGGGAAGCTGAACTGAGTAATTTTGAGCCAGCAGTTTGGAAACATGACGACTGTAAGTGCTTGGACAAAAATGTGAAGAATGCTTTTCTTGGCAAAGTATATTTGTTTGATCTGAATTCACTATGGAGAAAACGTTTACGCCATTGAAGAGATGCAAGGGTGGAGCCCTGCAACCACCTTTTGGCATTTCCTTATAGGAGAGGTAAAAAAAACACCTAAAGTGTACTGTGTTTGGCGACCCTATTTTAACAGTAGGTGTCTGAGAGAGTGATGTACAGTTTGACCTGAAGTTGTTTACTAGCCATCCTAAGTGCAGATCTTCCAACTCTGCAAGATGGGAAAGTGATACAAAATATAGCTGAAAATGTCACGCCTGTAGCAATAGGGACCATGAAGATTAATGTACCAAAAATGATTGGTGAAACCCAAAATTGCTTTTTTCATCATTTTGTTGGCTTTTCGAAATAACAAATGGAATAATTTAAGGCTGGATAAAAGGTTTAGTGCAGTAAAACACTTTTGATAGTTGCGCAATACATTTTTATAGAGATCTATACATCGGGCTTAAAATTTAAATTTAGGAGATCAGAGGGACTGAAGGATTTGGTTCCACATGAGGCACATTTGGGAGCTATGCTAAGAGGTGTGCGTCTGTTTCCCTGGCCATTACTTATTCGTATGCGTATAACACGTAGTAAAGGAGTTTAATGAAATTTCTGTTCCTCTTACTTCAGGCTAGATTTCTAAGAGTTGTATAAGAGCAGAAAAGTGACTGGAATATGATCTCTTCAGCCAACACTGGTCTTACGATTGGCTCGACTGTTATTTGATTTTACTTTTACTTATACATGCAAATAAATCACGGAGAGTAAAAAAAAAAAACCTGCAGTGGAAGAAGTGACGATTGTGGAACAACCTTGGCCCAAGGCAGCTACATTTCAAAGAGCAGAAAGCTTGGTGTGTTTCATAACCTTTTTACTGAGACTCTTACCTGATCATTATGGGTGGGATCTGGGAAGCCAAATGGTTCCCTTTTAGTTCGTAGAGACTCTGAGAGGTCACATCAGTTGGGGTTCTTGGATCTGCTCCTTCTACCACTGATTCTTTTATATTTTCTTCTGCAAGGCTCCCCTTTCCTGCTGTATTCTGAATTGTACCACCAGTAAAGTGAGACTACTTTCTAACATCTGAGCAGGTACTAAGATTCTACATTCGAACATGGAGGAAGTATAAAGAACTGTTAGGTGATTTAGCCAGCAAACAGTTGCGGATTGCACATTTTATGTTTCGGGAATAAAATGGTTAAAAAAAAATTTGATTTGGAGTCCATTAACTACATAGGTGTTCATACATAAAAACTGGAAGATTGAGTGTTGTGGTCTGCAACAATCAATCAGATTTTTATTTTCTATAGGAAAGCTAAAGTGGAGATGTTTCCTTTTTTTTTTTTTTATAACCTCCTCCTCAGAATTCCTGGCTACGTAGGATAGAATTTTTAAGTTTGCATGAGGGGGCTCTTAATCTGTCACATTGCCTATTCAGGTAACACTCCATCCCCCACCAGCCGATAGTCCTCTTCGCCATGCCTTGGTAAAATAGTTTTTCTGGGTATGATGGACTTCCTCCTCGCACCCAGTTGTCATGCATCACGTGAGAAGAAGGAAGAGGAGGGAGGACCAGTTTCCTGGTGTAAACTCCAACACCATCCAACTAGGAGCTTATGCAGGGTTTGGGACTGCCAGCTCAGACAGAGAAAGTGGCATGAGCGTTTTGATTATCATGGCATTATTGAATTGAGCATATTTATTGGATGAACAACTTCGAGTGATATTTGCAAACGTTTTATTTTCATCTATGGTCCTTTCGAAAATCAACACAGAATAGTTGTGTAGCCATGTAGTCATGTGAACACCATCATGATTCATTCTGCGTGCAGTTCACTTTCTGCATTCAATTTTCCCTTGTCAAGATGTCAGATGGTTCTAAAGCTGTTTCCTTTAGGTGAGCACTTGCTGAATAGCTTGCAAAAATGAGTATGTCAAGGGTCATACATTGCTTTTGATATGTCATGCTGATACTGTAAGTTGAAATGATGTCTTTTATAGTATGGCTAGGGTGGCATGATTTCCCTGTGTCAGGGTAGACCAACTATGACCGTGGGTAGAGAACCTGTGCACTGTCTTTACAAATACCCAGAAAGTGTTTCCTTTCTAAGAAACAACCCGTGCTGTCAATCTTTTTTCCTCCTGTGGGAGAATTCTCTGGATTGTGTGTCTGGGGTATAGTGATCTAATCAGCTGCTGTAACATCACTGGAAAACATTCAGTCCCAGTTGTGGGATTAATGTTATTTTGTAGACTCATTAGAACCTCTTAGAACTGTTTCCAGTGCAAAAAAATAAAAAAATACTGCTAGATTATAAACCTGTGTGCTGTCCTCTTTATGGATACCTTGTTTATGCAAGCATGACTGCAAATTAAATCTGAATATGCATTAATGTACATGGCAAGTTTTAACTGCTCTATGTATGAATGCAAATTAAGAACATAAGGAAACAAATGTATCTGTAATAGTTGGAGTGTGTGCCAGTCATTGCAAGTTATGTACAAAAAGAGGTGACTGGTTGCATTATGCTGCGTTGCAGATTTTAATTTTTACCCTAATTAACAAATGCAGGCACTTGGGTACCTGTACCTACTGGCAGCAGTTCCCTATGACTGCATCCTACATTGTACTGACGGATTAAAGTGTATATAAAGTCCTTTTCCTAACAAGGACACAGCAATACAAGCCCGACTGTGCTTCTAACCCCCCACCACTGTATCCAAAAATGTATAGAAAAGAAAAAAATTGCCTTTAGTTTGTTATGGCACTTTCTAAAAACTTTCCAGCTTTCCAGTTCCTTCCTGTTAACCGTTGAAGCTACACTTCATATTAATGGGCCCTGCAGGAAGTGTCTGACCTTTTGCCTGTTGGAACTAACTGGGATTTGGCTGTGGCGGAAGGGTTAGGGAGGCTTTAGCACCATGATGTGCCTGCACTTTAAACCCACAGCAGTTATATTATTTTAATCAAAAAGTCCCTTTTTTAAAGTATTTGTTAAAAGACAAACGTAGAAAATATAAAGTCAATTTTACTGCAGGGTTACTCAATAGAAATTATCATTTTTTGGGATATTCTTAATGACTAGAGCCTTTTATTAATCCTTATTGTATAGCAAATGCACAAGTTTTTCGTTTTTAGGCAGTCTACCTAAAAAATATTTCTGTTGGCTTGATGATAGTGGAATGAATCACCTGATAACTACTTCTGTCTCTTGGGCTATAGCTGTAGATTTTCTGGCAGAGATCCCAGCTCAATTTCCCTGCCTTTGACAATGGGAGGTTCTACTCTAACTGTTGGGTTTTCTATGTTTTGAACTGCTGGCAGACGAATCAGGGCAGTGCGAGTTAATGGTGAGCGAATGCAGAGATAGAAATTTTAGTAGGGAGATTTTATTGCTGGGGTCCATCAGTCCATTGTTATCCACTCATATTTAATATATCAGTTTTTAGTTACTTGACCCTTCAAATATATTTATGAAAAACACCCAGAAAGTGGTAATATGCGAGTTGCGAGTACTTATGTTGGAGTAATACACAAATGTGAATATGGTATCTCCTACCTAGACAATGTTGTAACAATTCATTGTCTGTATGCATTGCTGTAAGTGTGAAAGGTACATAGAGCCCACAATTGTGCATCTTTAAGCTCAATGGAAACAGATTATTTTTAAAACGGTTATCCGTTCAGTTATAACTAACATCCCTAAGGTAAATGTTCTTGTGATGTGACACTATTAAACTATCTGCATTTGAAATACCCAGGGCTTTAAAAACGTCACACTAAGTATAATATATTATTATATATAATATATTATATATCTGAATTCTAGATGTTGGGAATAGGTGGCAATTGCTGGACCTGAAGTTTAGACCTCGTGCAGATGTGAGTGCTGATAGAGAAAACCAGCTTTACTGTTCAGTAGATGTGATCAAACACCCACTTGGATGGGGTTGTACAGTGGTAATAAGTCATTTGCTGGGTATCATGCCCATTGTGGGCAGTAGGTTGTGATGTTTGTGCCTGCTTTTTCTTCCATAAAATACCCCATATACCGGGAAATTGACTGGAACTACCCAAAGTAGCCAATTGATTGACTTTGATTGCATTAAAAAGTCAATCAGTAGCACTTACTGCGTATACTTTTGCTTTAGGATAATTTTTTATTTAATTTTTTATAAATTATTTTCCCAAACTCATTGGAATAGAGTTACGGTATATTTTGGCAAAGTATGATTTCTTTTATATGAGGAATAATAACGAATGTATATTGTTTTTTTTCAAAACTGTATACTTGGATATCCTTCAGGATTGCCTTGCAGTTTCCAGTTTTACAGTAATATTTCCAATCTTTAATATATGCTTCCCGTCAAAAATTAGAATTTCACAATTTTTCTAGTTTTTATTGAAATGTAAAGTTTAAATAAACACAAACTATTGTTCAGTATGTTTGCCATCTTGCTTCACTGTAACCGTTTTCTTAAAGAACGCTGGGCAAATCAAATCTTAACCCTTGCAGTGGGGCTACCCCCACACTACAAGGGGTACATGCTTGTTTTGTCTAGGGAGCTAAAATACCAGAGTTATATTCACCTGAACCACAGTTCCGGCTGGCTGTTAGACCGTCCTTTCAGCCTTGCTTCTTCCTCTCTCCTTTTCCTTTGTACACTGTATGACGGATGCAAAGTGCAGTGTACACACTCAGCCCATCTTAGAGATGCAGTGAATGGGCTAGGTGCTGGGGAGGATGTAACTCCTGGGCACTTGTTACATCAGTGGCCGATGAGGACTTCCAAGAACCCAAAAGTGTTGGTGGTGGAAATGGCAGCAAAATCGCTGAGGACTGAAGATCGAGCCAATAGTGCTTGAGAAGGGCATTTGTAAGGTAAGTGCGCCCTAATGTGCAAGCAGGGCCGAAGCTAAGGGCCCCCCTTAGCATGTTGGTATAGCTAAGGGCATGTGCCCCGGGTACCAATTTATCAGGGGTGCACCTGAGTGTGTGGATGGAGAACTTCTCCCTTTGGGGGGAGGCACTCTCAGAGCCTTTACCCCCAGGTGAAACAATATCTACCTTCCCCACTGTGTGCAAGTGTGCTGTTCATACTTGTACATTAGGGTAAAACCAACAAAAATTACGATACGGTTTACCTCCACTTCAAAGATTGATATGTACTTCTTAGATTCTCAGGACCGGAAAATAATGTCTTCTGAAGGGTTTTTATATACAAACCAGTGATCGGTAAAACCCTGGGAAGGTTGTGATGATTTAGACCATGTACAGACTTAAACTATTCCAGTATGTAACACAAGAGTGGTGTTTTACATGTTGCCTTATTTTCTGCCCCATCAAGTATTCCATAATGTTTAAAACCTGTAATGTACACCAAATGTTTTTGGGCAGCCATCAATTTATTTGTGGAAATACTTTTTCTTTGCATGTAGTTGGGTATTTCAGAACTGCGGTGACTTTCCAATGGTGTCACCTCAGTGAGGGGGAGGCCTGTTATCTTCTGTTGTCCTACTCGGGGCCTGTGAGAAATCAAGGCTCAGCCTGTCTCCCACAGTCCTCCCTGTACTTGTCGACTGATTAAAACATTCCACTACAGAACTTTGTGGTGGTGTTCAGCGATGGCAGTTTATGGGATGGCGATAAAGAGAAGGATTGCTGTCTGTTGAGCTAAAACTGTATAGAAACACAAAAAATGGAACATATTGCAGCTTACTATTCATTGGGTATGATGGCTGCGTTCGTTTACTTTTTTCAGACTTTTTTTCCATTTATTTTCCCCTGCTAATCCTGCAAATAACAAACTTTCTGTCCTTTGGTGGCCACTGTATCTGCTCAGGGAGCCATGGTTGTCACCCAGGCTGGACTTCAAAAATGTCTGGCTTTGCTCATCTCTATTGCATAGGAGATGATGGGATTAGTTGTTTACAGAATGAAGATATGGTTGTTTGTGCTTCCAATTTACCATTACAAGGACACTGCATTACAAGTATCTTCTGTACTTACCGAAAATGTTTTTGACCCAAAAAATGCAGCCACCACATCTCGGGACTGTTATGTTTCAATATATAAAATTTTTGTTCTTTGGTTTAGTTGATATCCTTTTAATCAGTTGTTTTACTGGGCAATGTTTAGTCTATTAGAATGCTTAACACCTCAACTCCAGCCATACACATATATGGGGCAGCATAGAGGTGGGCCTTATTCTGTGTCACCACTGATATGCATCACTGTTTTCTGTCGGGAGCATGCTTAATTATGTTTCCCCAGCACTGTGACCATGCGGTCACAGGGTAGCGATTAGGACCTGGTAGAATGGGTTCCTGATCACGGTGACAGCCAATAGCATTAAATAACAGAATCGAGAAGAGCATTTAACACCACAAGCATTAGTTAAAAATCCTCTCAGCATTAAGGGGTTAAAAAGTAGCAACTAGTAGCTAGCATGATTTGCAAAGAGAGAGTTCCTAAAGTACATACTGTACTGTGGACCACATGAGACGCATCAAGTGGTTGACACTCCACTGGTGTCCTAAGCCATTCACACAGGATATACTACATTTCCTGTCTTGTGCATCTTGATCTGTAAAATGCTGTTTGGTTTACACATTAATTTTCTATAAATATTCACTTAAAGCCAACAGAAAATCTTTTGAATACGTGTTGCATGATTTCCATACCATATGCTTGCTTTGTGTGTCCAGTACTGTGTGCGATCTACACTAGAATTTCTCTACTGTCTGCATCTACCAGTTACTGTGAATTCATAAGAGCATTTTATATTACTGGCAAATAATAAATCATATTTACAACTAACCTGGAAAAGTATTTACAGTTGGACAATATCATAGGCTGAGCATAAGCAGCCCGATGTGAACATTGGGGCACTTATGGGTACACCTTGGAGCCAGAATCTCCCTCTCCATCCACATCTTTTCCTAACTGAGAAAAGAGAAGGAAGTAACAAAGTACACACATGGTCAATCCTAGTTAAGGAACTGGGAGATTGTATACCATCAATGGTCCGCTATTTTGGCATTCTTTTGAGAGTTTATACATATTTTGATTTTAAAGGAGATTAAATTACTCTAAAAGATTACTTGCCATAGTGGATTCTTGGTAAATATGGTAAAATTAGTGCATTGTTTAAAGGCTACATTTACCCTTTGGACCTTGTTACATGTTACACCCATATTCAGGATGCAACATGAAACATGGTGACATCGCAACCCCATGTACCAATATTTAATGGGAAATATGGATTGCCACCTTTTGTTGCGGACACTACCCTTGTGTTAACCATCACTACAGTGCTAATCCACTAAATGCAGAAATTCAACTATTTATTCTTCTCAAATAACGCAATCCCACTATGTAAGCAGATACTGCTTGTGCACTTTGTGGGAGATGTTTTTTTATTTTAGCCACTATTACATCTTCTACATCAAGGCTGATGTATTGAATTTGAGTATACTGTCACTTGTAAGTGACCATAGTCAAAAATAAATCTTGTTTACCTCTTGTTTCAATTTGTAATGGTTTCTTTTCAACATATTACCATCGGTTTCTACAATGGTAAGCAGCATTACAACCACATATCGGACCACATCAGAGCACAACTACCACCACAACAAAAATACCAGAATACCAATGGCCACACCAGGTTAATTTTACTAGAATCTGCTGTCCCAAGTAACTTTAGCAAAAGCTTTGTTGTATTACCTTAGACACAAATTAACCATGTTAACCTGGGAAAGTTCTTCCTTAATTATTTGAGCAATCATTCAAGCACCATTCGTGGGAAAATTATCCGTTTACCCAAAAGGCTCTTTGTCCATGTCTAGTGGACTTCGCATTAATCTTCTACTCTTCATCTTCTACTCTTGTGAAAGAATAAAAGAAGCGAGTATGATTGTGTTTGGATGGTTATAAGGAGGTATACTGCAGGAGCACAGCTAGAGGATCTTAAAGAAGCCTGACCCCAAGGACCACTTGTAATAGTATAGTAGATCAGAACAATGGGTATGCCTATACATGGCTATTTTCTCAATAATGCTGTCTTGTGTACAGCTACTAGCATAGTCACACTGTGGCTGGTCAGTCATATCATTTGCACTGCCATCTAGCAGTACCAATCCAGATCTTATACTGGGCATGTGTACTGACCGGTGCATAGGAGGATATGATTGATTAGCTCTAGTGCTGCGGTTTAAGAATATGTGGATGCGGCCACCTGAAAAGCACAGTGGCTGCACCAAGGTTAAAGAGCTGTGGTCACCAATGAGGGGTACCATGGATGTGACTACGACTCCGTAGTCTACATTGTCTTTTAAAAAGTAGAGAGAAACCTGTCCGTGGATAAGCATGAACTGTGTGATGGACCAAGATGCGGAAGTCATGACGCATGCTCCTTGGCAGCTTCCTGTCTGCTTTTCAGCTATATATGCAGAAACACAGCCAGGTGCCACAAAGGGCCTTACTTAACCATGGGGACACTTTTTACATTTTTCCCCCTCGTATATCTAATTTTCAGAGGTGGTAACGTAGGTGGGAAAGGTGATGTAGAACTATGGCTCAGGGTATATTATTCAAATTTTGATCTCAAAGGTAAAGATTGGATATAATTGTTCAAACTGTCGAACACGTAGAAATTCATATTGTATTCAAAGTGTATTTCTACTTTTGCAGTCAAATTTGAGAAACCCCCCTCTTGTTTGCTTTGTGCTTCTTTTCACACAGCATACATAACATTTTTTTTTTTTAAATGTCTTACCTTTTGCAGCTGTTAGTTTAGAGCAGATTATACATGGGACTCTATAAACAGCTTCTAGTGGTTAGAATAGATGGCATTGAGCAGATAAGGGGACAGACTGAGGAACAGTTTTTTTTTTTTTAAAGTGCATTAACATACAATTTCTTGAGGTTTTTAACCCCTTGTTAGGACAGACAGTCCTGCTGATCTAGATTACAAGTGATTAGTTTACAGTACAGACATGGTTAGTTATGCAAACAAAACTCCCTCTTAAACAGTAGGAACTAAGCATGGTTTTTCAGATTTAGAATTGGTACAATATAACTTTTTTAAAAAGGTAAGCTGCGATTTTAAAATATTTTTTAAATGATGCTATGTTAATGGAAACATGACAAATATATAATAGGTGTTCTCCCAATTCAGCTTCAAAAAGTAAAATGCACTTTAAGGTCTAAGGCTATTATGTGTGTACATGAAACTTTTACCTGCCGTTCAGGACACATGATTGTCCCTGGACACAGACAGATTGCGCCCAGTGATAATCCCCTATCCTACAGGTAATCATTCAATGAACGATTGCATGCGGACAGCCATGGACAGATACGGCTGCTGTCAGCCTATCATTAACTTGAATGGGCACATAGGTCACATGTGTACAGACACATCTGGGATTCCTGGGGCAAGAATCCATAGGTTCTTTCCACAGGAATCCCCAGGCGCAGGCTAAAGCCCCGTGTGAATGGGCCTTATGGTAAACACAAGATCATCTCTGCAGGAAGATACAATGGAGGATAATTACCACAAACTTCTAATATAAAAAGTTGTGTGGAACTCTAATCAAGGGTTGTGGGTAACAACTAATCACCTAGAATATGTGTTACCTTTGCATTTAGGACCGTGCAATATGATGAATTTTAAGGGCAAGCTGTCCAAAACACTGGGGAATTTACCAAAACTAGAGCAGACAGAAGCTGATTGGTTGCCATGCACAGCTGCTCCAGATTTTGTGTGCTGCAGTTTTGATAAAATTCCCCTCATTGTAAATATGGCATTAATGTGCATTTTAGAAAAAAAATGTTTCCTACATACACACAGAGAAAGCAGTGATTTGTTTTGGCATTAAGGGGGGAGATCTGTGTAAAGTAAAAAAGCTCCTTGATGTAAACGAAGTTGACAAACTGATGCCTTTGACATGTGCAGTCTCACATGCAGAAGTGTTATCTTACAGCATGAGCCTCGTACCCAAACGAGAAATATAATAGCTCCGCTGAACTGCTAAGATGGTCACAATGTGCCTGGCATTAAGTGGGGCTGGCCAGCGTAGCGGGGGTTAACAATAACAAGCAGATAAAGTGACCAAAGATTAGTGACAGCCCGGGAAGGTTTTTTGGAGGAGAGCAACATCCGACCTTCAAAGGCTGAAACAACAGCTCCATGTATGGCTGTGTCCGCGCTCTTGCCCACCTGATTGGCCGGGCCGCGCTTGGAGCAGTGACAGGTGCCGGAGAAAGCTACACCTGTTCCTACATGTGCTGATCTAGCGAGGTTCACAACACATGCCAAAGTAATGTGAGATGAACTTGCTGGACATTTTAGCTAATGATCACCTCCAACCTGCCACAAATTAACCAATTACAGTGTATTATTACAAAACATTTAAGCACTGTCTGCAAAAAAGAAACCACACTGGTCAGTCTATTATTCATATATGGCAGGGGATGGCGCAGAACTGCTGCTAGCCATACCTTCTAATTGTAAGACTTGAACAAGATTTGAAAGATCATTAAGAAACACTATGTTCTGGATAATTATTTATTAACTGTGTGATTAACTGTGTGTGTGTTAATTATTAATGGTCCTAATTGTATTAACGGTAGTTGGGTGGTTTGCTGAGCTGTGATTTTGTTTTTCAGATGTGTGTTATGAATTGACTTTCAGTATAGTAATCGTTTGCTTTGGTGTGGAAGATTAGGCAGTGCTTTTCTGGCAGCTTGTGGTGTGGCTGAAGCAAATGATGGGTAATTATCTGGCCGGTGACTCGATGGATGAGTCAAAGCAGGCATGGAAATTCCCTGGTCTAGCCTAGGGTGATGACTGTGCGTGATGCACACTCTGGTAGCATGACATCCAGGACTGCTATAAGCCACCTCTTGATATGGGACATATGAAACAAATTGTTTTATTTTAGATAACCTATACATCTCCCAACAAAAAAGTTTTGCCTATAGATAGAGAATAGTTCAAACCATTGTCTATTTGTTTGTTTTTTGTGTGTCTTAGACGCAAACAGGAAGTAAGAGAACATCTTTCCAAGGCGAGGAAAATCCCCCTTTAAGGCAGCCATGCACATTGATATGATCATACGATCCATCATTCAATGCAACTAAAAACGATCGTATTAAATCAAAATCGCAAACCAAAGACTCTTCTATTTGACCAGTTTAGTGTGCTCTCAGTCGATCGGAAGTGGCAAAATTAGGTCAGTCGCTTATGATTGAGCAAACAAATATTTGCTTGCTTTTGGCAAACCAATCTTAATTAATTGAATGTTTTTCGTACATCGTATACATTCATAACGCCTATTTCTGAAGGAAATTTTTAGTTGACCTTAAAGTGCGGAACAATACGCTGTGTGTTGCATTGTTGATATTTTGATTAATGATTGCGATGGCTCATATGTCAATTAATCACAAAATGCTACGTGTATAGCCACTTTTAGACAGGTCTTGCCAAATCAGGTGTCCACATTGGAAGATTTCTCCTTTTGTTCCTGGTTTAGTGACCTATTTTTAGGTCAGGTTAACAATGGTCACCAGGATAAATAGATGGGGTGATTCTACTCTGTAGGGACCAAACATGAATACAAATCTGACAAGGGTTCTAATCTTTCCATTCTCTATTCAACACTTACAAAAGTGCTTAGCCCAGAGGTAGTCAACCTTGGCACTCCAGCTGTTGTGAAACTACAAGTCCCATGAGACATCACAAGCCACTGAAAGCCACATAAAAAAAGGGATTGTGTACAAGGCTAATATATCTACTAGGGATGCACCGATACCGAGTATTTGGGTGAGTACTCGTACTCGCTCAAATGCTCCGATACCTTGCACGAGTACTTCCTGTATCAGGAAGCCGGGCAGCGCATCATTACACGCTGCCCGATTTCCTGATTGGCCAGGAAACGGCTCCATGCTCTCTCGTCGCTTGTGATGAGAGAGCATGGAGCCGACTTCCCGGCCAATCAGGAAGCCGGGTAGCGTGCAATGACGCGCTGCCCGGTTTCCCGATTGGTCAGGAAGCTAGCAAATCCGGAAGCCAAGCACCGTGTAATGACGCAGCGCCCGGCATTCTGATTGGCCGGGAAGCCGGCGTCATGCTCCCTCGTCATCTCATGAATCATAATATTAAGAAAGTAACCTTAAAGCATTAGTTTGTATTGCTTTAGAAAAAATGTGACCTGTCCCTTTAAGAGAAAGTATTGGTAATTGGTATCTGCGAGTACTTGATCAAAAGTATCGGTACTCGTACTCGGTCTTAAAAAAGTGGTATCGGTGCATCCCTAATATCTACCAATTATTTGTTAAGCGTACACTATAGAATACTAGCTAGAATAAATTTGCTGTGATCAGTACACCGTTGTTTTATGCATTTGGTTTTTTAAAGACTTGGTGTGAAATTCATGAAGAGTGTTGTAGATAACAAAAACAGTGCTGCTCCAGCTGTCTCCGCTTGTTGGGTGCATGCCTGTCTCGCTACCAACAATATAACTGTTTTTAAAGAAGAGAAATTGCGGCACTCCAAAAATCCCTGTGTATCCTTTATTTTATCAAGCAGCATTAAGAGCATCTCATACCAACACCTCTAGCGCGTTTAACCCAAACTAGCGCTTAATTATAAAGTCTGGAAAATCTGACTTGCTGTAGTGCAACACATGGCATAACTTGTGACAGATTTATCTATGTGCTTTTAAGATGTATATGGGACGGTCACACAACTAAGAAGAATTTTGTCGCAGAATTGTACAAACTGCCACCTAATATGTAACGCAGTTTACTCCAATATGGAAGTCTTATTTACCTCCAATTTTCCTTATTAATAAAATAGCGATATCTCTATGGATCTGTCACAGACATTGCAACACAATGTAAAACTGTTCCACATAAGAACCTGAATTTGTTGCAGGCCTCAAAACTAGCAGTAGAATTTGTGCAAGGCTTTCGTGAATTAGGCTGCCAATGTCCCTATTGATAAATGTTTACTTTACTTCCATCATAAGGACACATCGGGAAAGAATAGACCCAATTTGACAGGTAACCCCACTTTTAATAACTGTTCCAAGAACCAGCACCCCCATTGGGAGATTTCTCCTGCCTTTCTGTTTGGTGACAACAGTCATTGGGCTTGGCAGTGAGGCTGACTCTCAGCAAAGGTGACACAGATATAAATATATGACAGAGGTTCTGTCACTTCCCCATTCTATTCAATACAATATTTAGAAATAAAAAAATAAATTCTACGATATTTAAACTAAAACGTTTCCAATTGCCAGTGATGCACCGAAGATTGGATTTCCTGTCTTCTTTTTTAAGCTCTTATCATAAGAAGATCGTTCTTTACATGGAATTGTAAAGTTTTTGCACCTATCTTGTGGAAGCCTTTCTAGCATGTACTTACATGTGACATGTTCATCCAGTGATTATTTGCATCCAGTGATTATTTGCAATTTCAGTAATATTTTTTTTTTTAATATAAATTGCAGCTTTTTATTTTTGGTTTCTAGGTTAGTGTTGTATCTAATAGGTTCAGTTTTAAATGAGTTTCGAATGGTGGTAATATTTGTATGTTATGTAATAGAATTTCTTTGTGTAAATTACTAAACAGTAATATTTTTAGTCATTAGTTAGAGGCAATTGGATTGCAGTAGATATGTGCCTGATTCTGTTGGGAACTTGCTTGGTGAATCTCTTATCAATGAATCTCCTTCCTTGACCAATCTCTCTCATTGATGAATCTGGTTCATTGGCTGCAGTACTTTCAACACTTCTGGGTTCCTTTTTGCAGTATAAAATGTTCCTTTTTATAGACTGTTTATAGCAGTGTCTTTACATTTGCTCACTGCCTGTGTATGGTGCTGCCGAATGTTGTTCTGCACCCACAGCAGCACCTCTCAGAATGAATATGCAGTGGGGTTTTGTCATGCAGCACTCTACACATGCATAAAATAGGAACACTCCAATGTACTGCAGGTCTGGGTCACAAGATCCTTTGCTTTGATGCATTAGGGCTGTGTTTGGTGCAAGCTGCTGCAGCATTGGCAAAGGAGCCAAGTCATTTTACTTATTTTTCATATATTGTTAAGTCTCTAGCCAAAACAAAAAAATAAAGTTTTGTCTGTAGGTGTCCTTTTTAAAGATGACATGTCATGGAAGAAACATGGAGGCTGGGATTTCCGAGCTGTCCTTTTGCTGGTTACTTGGATGCCATGATGACTTTCTCAGTTTTTATACTTTTTTGAGTTTCTCTCCCGCTTCAAGTATTCGGATAAGGATTTTTGATTTTCCATATCAGAAAATGTTTCAGAAATCATAAAAGGGTCAGCATAACAGCCATTCAGCTAGTATTTGTTTTTAACAGAGGTCAGCAATGAAGCCTCCATGTAGCTCTCATGAGGGGTCAACTTTAAGGGCAGCAGTCTGAGACCCAGATTCTTTATTCCCAGTTAGTGCAGCATGCGTGTGAATTTTCCAATTGTGTTTCAGACTCTCAAAAAGAAAGGCTTAGATGGTTGTGAAAGTCCAGATGCTGAGAGATACTTTGAGGAGGACACATTCAGCAAACTAAATGAAGATAATGATTTTGTTTTCAAGCGAGAGCCTGTAAGTATTGTTCACCCCCTTCCCTTATTTGTATGTGTTGATCCTTTTTATTGACTTTACTGTCTAGGCTCTGAACAAGAAAGAACACAGAGGCTGCGACAGCCCGGACCCTGACAGCTCGTTCGTCCTCACCCCCCACACAGAGGAAAAGTACAAAAAAATTAACGAGGAATTTGATAATATGATGCGCAATCATAAAATTTCTGTGAGTACAAGAGCTTTTTCTAGATAATTGGAGAAAAACAATTACGGTTAGACACCATGCAACGAAGATCAGAAAAATGCCAGCCATTGATCCTTAAACGCGAATGCCAAAGCAAAGCCTACTTTATTTATTTGTTTCTGTATTTTGTATGTATAGTATAGATCTAAATGGCCTGATTTTATTAAAAGACACTTGTTATGAGAAAAATATGCTGGCTGATCTCCTGAAAATGCTAGCTTCATATCTTATCATGCTGACCCTCTGGTTTCAGTGCTGTCCTTGGCTTGGAAAAATTATACAGAAGGAGATCTGACTTTGCTTACTATATACCTGTTGAGGGTTGCTGAGTATTACAGTCAAGGAGAAGGTCAGCGTCCCCTATAACTCCATGACAAGTTTGCTTTTAAAATTGAAGCAGACCTGGTCTGTGGAAGAATAAGTAGTATGAGGGGGCCCGGCAGTAAACCCTGCAGCACAGTCACGTGAACATGAATAAGTTGTGCATAGATCCATGGCAGTCGGTGGCATAGGCATAGTTAGACCTAAAGGCACTGACTCACACAACACTGGAGCAGGCTTTTAATGTGGAAGGGTATAAAGAAGTAAGTATGCTGGGTGCCTCTGTGCCCCATAGAGGCAGTGTGGGCTTTACTTTTGCCTGTTGCCCATAGTAACTGGTCAATTTCCCTTTTTCACCTTCTAAATTTACTGAAGAAATAACTGAAATGGGACTGTTTACCGTGAGCCCCAGCTCCAAAAAATTTTTGCAGCACTTTTTTCTTAATTTATCCAATTGGAAAATTCTGTATAAAAACTGTACAAGGTTGGCCATTTATGTTGTCCATAGCAACCCATCAGGTTGCATTTGCCAGTGCATTAAAAACTGAAATACTGTCTGATTTTTCACTATGAACAGTGCACAGATTGCTCCTAGATTGTATACACAAGGCCCAGTATGTGACTTAGCCATATTGGTGACTAAATCAAAATCTCTAAAGTTCCTGGTGATTTGACGGTTCAGCGTCCGTTAACACAACTCCTGGTCACCATGACCAAGTGATGTGGCAGTTTCCATATTTGTTAACTCACCTAGATATTGGCTTGGGTAACTTGGCTTCTTGGCCCATGCATAGGATATTTAGTGACTGTATTGTATAGATAGGTATAAAACGGAGTAGAGCATGCCTAAAACAGGTCTCACTTCCACCACAGATGCAAAAAATAAGATGTTTAAGTCCTCATTTTAGGATAGTGGTTGGAAGCATGCAAATCACTCCTTTTTATGCCTCTTATGGCCAACTGTGGCGCAGCTTAATATTATAGAGTAATTTTTGTCCTAATTGCATACAGCTGTTTCAAGCTAGTTGGCCATCAGCCGTCCAGTTCATGGAAACCAATGCTTCTGTGGAATAGGGCTTATGGAAGAACACAATGGAAGAACCAGGCAAGTTATGGTAAGGTATGCTAAATGGAACTCAAATGCTCCTCACTTAATTAGTGAGAAACACAGTGGAGATGGAAGTGAGACGTGCAAATATATTCTGTTTTAAAGAGGGCTCTGCTGTGTTTCTCCCTAAGTGCTTGAGGGGGCGGGGGTACCTTAACATGTCTGGTTGTTCTACTGAACAGTATAGAAAGGGTTTACTAGCTGACTTAGAAGGAGAACAACATAAACTGTTTATAAAGATGTATGAGGTGAAGCAGGTCTTGAAGATTAATTTACCTGCATGCATCCTATTTTTGTAACTAAGTGATGTAAGGATCCCAACCTGTTCACCTCTGACTGACTCATCTAGACACTCTGCTGGTTTTGATAAAAGCTTCACCCATTCAATCTGTGGGAAGTCTTCCACACAGACTAGATCTGAAAGGAAAGGTGCATAGCATGGGACTTTACATTGTATGGTTACATTGTTCAGAGTGAGACTGGTACGCCGCCACTTCACCTCACACAACCCTCCTTATCTTGGACTTCACTTAGAATGTTTCTGCTGTGCCATCACATTACTTTGTCCATTAGCTGGAAAGAGCCATGCCATGTGTGTTATATTAAATGTGAAAAGGACTCTCATGCAGATGTATACAAATTCATAATGAATATTCAGTTTGCCTCACAGTGTACTTCTTATTTCTTTCCAGTAATGCAATTGCAATTATTTTCATAAACAGATGGCATTTCTTAACAATCTGTCAACCTGTTGCTGAAATTTAAAAGCTGTTTTTGCCAATTATTTGTCTTTTTCAATTTGTTATAATGCTCTGCTTATTTATTAATATGTTAAATTACACCACTCCTGTACTGGTGCCCAATTCTTCTCTCACAAGAGGCAGTGTAACTTTACAGAATGGATGTGCAGAATAAATGCTGATATAACATTATATGCAATAAATGTGCTTGTTAAATTTACGTATGTGTTTGTTGAAGCTAACCACTCAAATGAGAATTGTGCCCAGGCAATGGACATTACATGTTCTTAAAAAGCAGTAGTTTTGCTTTAAATAAGCCCTCACTGACCACTGTAGTTACTGCCATTGTGGTGCAATTTATCCTAAAAGTAAACAATAAGTAGTTAAGTTGTTCATCATGGGTTTCAGCACTTTTCTCACTCCCCTCTTCCTGTTCACCTACTCTGTGTTCAGCCTGGCAAGCTCACTGCTGGGACCCCATCCTAGCAGAGAGTTAGTAGCCTTTAATTCCTCTAATCTTTAATGTAGTTACTGTGGTGTAGTTCTTCCGCGGGGATAACATAGCTATTAAGAGAAAATAACACTGAGTAGCCTCAGCTGCAAGCTTTGAGGATGAATTACTCCACAGTGGCCAGAGCTACCTATGTCACTGAAGGCATGTATTAAATGGAGTTTCCCCAAATGAAAACCACATTTACCATTAGAATTTAGTTTGTTCAATAAAAAAATGTCCATCCTGCTTTTGCAGTCGAAAATAAATGTTGAGTTGAACTGTGTAACTGGTAACTGTTAGAAAAGTTTGTTCTCGGATCGTACGTTCAAATTTCTAACAAAATTCTACCAGTATATGGCCAACATTAGAGATTGTTCTACTTGCTAGCAGTCATCTTGTTAGAGAAGAGCTTCACAGGAGATTTTTAGTAGCTCAATCATACTGCTAAACTTGTTACAGTTAATTGCTGGAAGTAGCAATTGATCGCTGAACAAGAAGCTCCTTTATGGAGTAAGCTACACAACTAGCATTTAGTAGTCATCGACCTCGTATAATCACACGATGCTTCGATCAAGTGCAATTAATTGCTAAAAGATGCTGCTGCATGCTTCTTGTATAGTTTACTACATAGGGGTGATTTTGTTTAATAAGTTCAGCGATCAAATGCTGCTCCTACAGAAATTTTGTAGCGTGACTGAACTGCTACAAATCTGTTGTATAGCTCTAGCCCGGGGGTCTCAAACTCAATTTAGTCAGGGGCCACTGGACAAATTTTTTAGTCCCGTGGGGGCCGCTACTATATACAGTACCAGTTTTAATCTATGCACATGTTACAAGCGGCAACTGTCAATGATCGGGTGACAGCTGCTGCATGTAAACGACTGCACACCGTATGTAATCATATGTGCAGTTAGGAATCAATCACTATCCCTGGATACACAATTGTGTATCTAGGGATAGTGATTGTTTTTGTGACTACATGTAATCATATCACATACGATTGATTACATGTGGAATGCCGGCGTGTACATGCAGCGGCTGTAACCTGATCATTGACTTGAATGGGTGACAGTTGCTGCATGTAAACACCAGATCAGGGATTCCTGCTGCAGGAAAGCGCAAGTTTGTAACACAGGAATCCCTAATCGCACCTGAAATATAGGTGTGAATGAGATTAGTAAGGTCTAGTGCAGACCTTACAATTCTCTTGTCCCCTGGGTATGATGCTAAAATGCTTGATAACTATTGTCCACCTGAGCACATAGAACATCGAAGGACCAGACTGTCCAGTGGCCAAAGCTATATACAATTTCCCCACAAATATAAATGGGATCATAAAAACATAGAAACAACCAAAAAATGTAATGTTGCGTGTTCAACAATTATTATAATGTAAATAAGCACACACACATACATGATATAAATATGTAAAATGTGATTAGACTTTGCAGCTGGACAACACGCTGTTGTTTAATTTGGAGTGTTGTACTGGAGCATGGTAGTATCTTTGTGCTGTTCCCAGGTTTAGCTATACTTCATGCTGTTCCTTATTTAATCTGCCAAGTCAAGTATGATTTAGGCCTATGTAAGATCACAGTGGTGAGAAACTGATGTCTCTCTGAGGTGCTTTAGCTGAAAGGAATGTCACAGAAGTGATAAAAGCAGAAGATGGGAGGTGGAAGATGTATGTTTGTCTTATCTTTTCCTTTAAAGATTGTTCTAATCATCATCTCATGCATTACAGAGCACTTCTGTGACACTTGCAGGCAAACTGTGACTGTTCTGTGTCTCTATTTTGTCACTGAGAGATTCCATTTACAACCACTAAATGTATCACACAACTTATTTTATGTGCTGCTAACATACATAGTTATACAAATAGAACATCCCAGTATTTTCTTCACTGATATAGTAAAGATGATGTGAAAAGTGTTCACCCCTAGCAACAGAACAAATGTCACCCTTCATCCATGGAAAGCCTTCAGAACAATGAAATATAAGCTGGTTGATTACTGGAGGTTACAGCACTTAGAACATTTGCCTCATTAAATAATCCCCTTAGCGCCCTGTAAGGGATAAAAGGAAAAGTTGATTAGTGTTGGGATATACACTTCCATTCTTGCAGCATTATCAGGCTGAATATTGTTACACATGTTTTGGTATAAGAAAGTACATCAGGCTTTCTAGACCCATTCCCAACAGTATTTTCTTTTGCCTCTTCCGCACCCACAAGTCGGTAGTAAAAGTTGTCTTGTTTCTCACTTGATCTACCCAGCTCTTTGTTTATTCTACATTACAGAGAAGAGTGTGAGATCATTTTTTGCTCTGTAATGACTGAGGCAATTTGGAAGACGCTTGGATTTTTGTTGGGGATATGTCAACACTGAAGTCCCCAGAAGTGCAATAATCTATTAATGATGAGTAAATCATTTAAATATTAGTTTTGGGTACAACCAGCCTTTAATGGCTTTTGTGTCATGAAGGCATGCCATGTCTCTATGTATAGCATGTGCTATAGTCCTAGCTAATGCTGCATGGTTTTGCAGGCCACCATAATAGTTTGACACCATTAAAAATGTATGTCATGGTCATTTGCACTTGTAAAATAGTTGCTGTGGGCACATGAGTGGGAACTTGCATTAATAGACAAGCAAAACCTACTTTAAAGCTAATCCCCTGGCAGATATAAAAACATCAATTAATGACGTTACATAGTCCTTAAAATGTTGCTGAATGTCTTTTTAAATGCAACACATGTAAATTACTGAATCTATCTTGATGTTAATCCCCTCAGACTGGGTGAGGGAGGACCATATCTCACTGAATTTATCAATTGTCCTACATAGAGCATGCTTATGTAAATAGAGAGCAGACTAAGCTGCATTGCCACTACAGTGATGTTAGATGACCCAACTAAGGTGTTTAGATTGCAAAACTAGCTGCGCTGTATATTTATTTATTTGAAATGTGCATATTGCTGCTTGCCTGGAGCCCAGATTTAACCTTACGGAAATTGTTTTCTCTTTTACAGCACACTTGTTTGGGGTAATTATGTGGATATGGAAAAGTGTTGTTTTTTTTGCCTTGTATTATATTGAGATTTATAGTCTTTCTTTCTTTAGCTTACCGACTTACATTTAAATAGACTGGGTTTATTTCTGTCGTGTGCTAAATTTAATATTTATGCTAGTGTGTCTATAGAAGGATTGATAACATTAAGGGCGTCTGTCATATAACTGAATAACCTATATGAGAAACCATTGATGGAACCTGTTAGTCCTGGGTTGCAGGTTAGAACCATTACTGTACAGTAGTACTGTGAGTGAGGAGAATGCCCACTGATTAGCTGCAGGGCTCTGGAAACAACTTTAAGGCTGCTTACATGTTCAGCTCAGTGACAGGTCCTCTTACATTATTTCATCTCTGTTTATCTATGTTACATGCTATTGAAGTAATCATTAATGATGGTTTTGTGTTCTTTACAGCCTGGACTAGCCCAGCAGAGCTTCTCAATGTCGGTGACTATTCCAGTGTCCAACCCTAACACATTGTCATACAGTTCTCCAGGCAACACCCTTGTCACCTCTTCACTGGCTGCCACCACCTCATTAACAGACACAGGAATGCTGTCTCCTCAGACTTCGCTACACCGAAATGTGGTGTCTCCTGGGGTGTCACAGAGACCCTCAAGCACTGGAAATGCAGGTAAAAAGCCATCACTTTGTATTCTCAATATTTTGGAATAAATATGAATTTATCAATGGGAGCAACATGGTTTATGGATTAGAGCATGGTGTAAGCCCAAGGGATACGCTCCCTGGGAAAAATATATAACGCACAAACTAATATCTATAAAAATAGCAAAATGTATTAACATAGTTTATTTAAAAACAGGATCACATTTCACAAAAATGGATGTGAAATGTGATTCTGTTTTTAAATATGCTTTGTTAATAAATGTTGCTATTTTTATAGATATTAGATTGTGTGTTATATTTTTCCCAGGGAGTGTATCCCTTTGGGGGATATTTGTTCTTTACTGCATATTCTGGGTTCCAATTTCTGAGGTCTGGATCACTTCCGTTTCCCCGCTTTGGGGATCCCCCATTTCTCTCACCTGCAAACACGGGAAAATATAAAACTTTGATTTTTATCATGCAAAATATATTTGTGTGAAACAATGTAAAATCTGCGCTTCTGGACTGGGTGCGATGTGAGAGCTGCTGCGCTATGTTTTGTGAAGATGAAAAAGATTTTGAGTGTGCAGCGCTACACACACAAAATCTTTTCCAAAATATATTTGTGGTTTGTATATATGTTTTAACTGACCATTGTTATCTTTGGGATGCTTAAAACGTTTATCGGTAATCACTGAGCCACTGTGCTGAAAGCAGATGATCTTTCTTTCCTGCCAGGGACTGAGGATTCCCTATTCACCATGTTGCTCAGCTTACCCAGGTGGATGAGGGTTGTGGGAAAAGTGTTCATGCCCGTAGGCTGGGTGATCAGGTCTGAGCACTGTCATGTGGGGGGGAGGTCAAATGGTTCCCCTTACCCAAAAGTCTTGTCCCGGCAGAGCATCTATAAAATTTACCTCTTGACAGAAAACCTCAGATTTTAAGGCAAATGGAGTTTTAGGATTTTACTATTCTAGCTAAATATCATTTTTTATTGCTCTCTAAGCAACATTTTAGCCATAATCTGCATGTTGATTATGACAAAAATAAAATCGAATTGTGACTTGCATCTTGAACTTGCACAATGCCATGTGCTTTGTAAAAGTACCAATTAACTACAATAATATAAATTGCACTGTGTAGTTTTTAGTATTCTTTAAACCACTAGATTTGTGTACAGGCCAGTATCCAGGAAGGCAAGACCACAAGGGGTATCACTCTCGCCTCCTCGCCAAACTTCTCTGCATGTACCCCTTTGCCTAAAGCAGTAGCAAATAAGCTGCCTACTGTTATTACTCTAAGTACTGATGCTGAGTTAAGGATCTAAAACATGGGAAAAGTGCAAGGAGCAGGATGTTGGGTGATACCATAGATCAGGACAGCTCAACTATTTTAGGGGTAAAAAATCCAGTCCTAATCCCGGTTGTTTGGCGGGTAAGGGCAGAATATTGTAGGTACTGTGTAAAAAATAATGAACTGATGATACTATTGGCTGTTTTATCTATAGCCACAGAAACTTGTATGGGACTATCCATGCTTCTCTCAGTGACACAGTGCCAATCAGATCAAAGTACTACAGAAACTACCTGTATAGGACTTTACAGAAGAAATATGCAAGCCTGTTTGTGTTTGTGTGTTGTGCTTGCCTCCTGCCCCTTGGCCTGATGTCAGCCATGCCATCACTTATAGCACTAATTCCATCTCTGGTCTCCGCTATTCAAGTTTAAAAATCACTCATTCATTTTCTAAAAGAAGCTCTTTTGGCAATGAATTCTCTGTCATAATTGTGTTCAATAACAAATATTCAAATCTCTTGACAGGTGTAATGTTATGTGCATCGGACATCTCTGTGCCAAATGGAGCTGGTGCCAGTCCAGTAGGTGAGTGGGATGGTGGGTTCTGTTTTCTGGATATAGAGAATATGCTTTAAATGCCAGTGTCTGCTAGTGGTTTACAGGAAGACCCTAAATGATGCCGCAATAAAAATAACAAAACGTATTAGTTATTGCAAACTGTGTATAAAATACAAACATGAAGGGCATTTTTAAGGAAACCAAAAATCTTTGGAAGCCTACCTAGTTATATTGGGGGGCTGTCACCACCCACAGCTTTTTTGTAAGCAGCAGCAGGACTTCTTTCCTGCTACTGTTTGCAGTGCTTGACATGCTGAAATCTGTCTGTAAAAATGCATAATCAAATTAAATATATACATGTGGTTGGCCTTACAGCTGACAAATAGAAATTGTTTAGATTAAATCTGAGAGATTAAGGAGGGGACCTCCTATGCTAAAATGTTCATATTTTGAGAGGACTCCGACAAACAGGATTTTGGTTTTCCTGGAAATCCCCAATAAATTGTAAGAAGTAAATGGTATTGAGCCTCTTATGGGGAATTCCCTAATTATACAAACACACACACCAGGTCAGTGTTGACCTGAAGCAAAGATTTGACTGGAGAAGATGGATATACAGATGTAGGCACACCTCATGGAAGTACATTTCTCATGAGCCCTTGAGAATGTAGTCTGTTATATGGGCAGTGACAGACCAAGGTAACTGGTCTTCTTCAATCCTAAAAAACACTGTCCTACAGCACTTTGAAGCGAGGCCGATGTTTCGTTGATCCACTGTAAGAAAGAGAATGACACTATAGTATTGCAGTAAGGACTTCACTTTACCATTCGTATCTCATTTCTTTTGCGTGGAGTTCAACTTTAACACTGTATTTAGACTCCTGAGCGTTAACTGTACTGTATATGTATTTTAGCTGCAATTTAATCTTATGAGTACTAAAAACATAGATGGTCATATGCATGTGCAATTACACTGGATGGGACATTTTGCAGCGTATTCAGTCGATTTCGAAATACTACAGCATCTTAGAGAGAGGTTCTTCCAGCTAAAAGATGTGGTTTAACTGTGGGAAAAAAAATGAACCTAGCTAAAGGGTTAATGGTCTGTCTGCATTCATGGTGAGCATGTGAGCGGCAGGTCACAACTGATGCTGAGCAGAAGTTCATGTTGTGGCTTCACAAAATGTTTTTAATCTTCTCATTGCATATGGTATTTATCTACATTGTTTGCATATGTTTGTTCGTATGCAGTTTATTAGCAGGCTGCCCAAACTGACAGAAATGCATTGTAAATATTGCTGTAAAGCGGCCTGTGTCCTTTTCACAGGAATCACATTGTGGGCTTTACGTTCCGTTCACAGCAGGAAATCAATTTGGTACTAGCGCGGGTTCTTCCTAACTGAACTATAGATCATTCTACAATAAATAAAAGAGAATGATTATCTCATTACAATGGCACCTGGAAGTGGGTGGGATATGTTAAGCAGCAAGTGAACACTTTCTTCCTGAACTTGATGTGTTGGAAGCAGAAAAACAATGGGCAATTGTAAGGATTTGAGTGACTTGACAAGAGCCAAATTGTGATGGCTAGATATCTGGGTCAGAACAACTCCAAAACTGCAGCTCTTGTGGGATATTCCTGGTCTGCAGTGGTCAGGACCTTCCAAAAGTGGTCCAAGGAAAGAAACCTGGTGAACTGGGAGGGTTGTGGGCAGCCAAAGCTTACTTATGCACATAGGGAGCAAAGCCTGGCCCGTGTAGTCCGATCCAGTAGAAAAGTTACTGTAGCTCAAACTGCTGAAAAAGTTAATGCTGGTTCCGATAGAATGGTGTCTGAAAGCACAGTGCATTGCAGATTGTTGCGTTTGGGGCTACTTTGTCAGACTGGTCAGGGTGCCCATGCTGACCCATGTCCACTGTCAAAAGTGCCTACAATGGGCATGTGAGCATCAGAACTGAACCACAGAGCAATACAAGAAGGTGGCCTGATCTAATGAATCAAGCTGTCTTTTACATTATGTGGATGGCCAGGTGCATGTGTGTCGCTTACCTGAGGAAGAGCTGGTACCAGGATGCACTATGGGAGAAGACAAGCCGGTGGAGGCAGTGAGATGCTTTGGTCAATGTTCTGCTGGGAAACCTTGGATCCTGCCATTCATGTGGATGTTACTTTGACATGTACCACCTAACGAAACAATTTTGCTGACCAAGTACACCCCTTCATCGAGACAGTATTCCCTAATGGCAGTGGCCTCTTTCAGCAGGATAATGCGCCCTACTGCACTGCAAAAATAGTTAAAGAATGGTTTTCGAGGTCGACCCGGCCACCAGTTTCTCCAGATCTTAATCCAATCAAGCATCTGTAGGATGTGCTGGAAAAACAAGTCAGATTTATGGAGGCCTCACCTCACAATTTTCAAGATCTGCTAATGACAGCTTGGTGCCAGATACCACAGCATACCTACAGGAGTCTAGTGGTGTCCATGCCTCGACGGGTCAGGGAGGTCTACAGGTGGCCATAATGTTATGGGGCGTGTGTGACTAAATTAACTACCTCCCGGCCAGCCGTTGTGTATACACGGCCGGCCGGGAGCTTCTTCGATGTAACTGGGCGTGTATACACGCCCTGTTAGATCAGCCCACTCATGCGCGCCGCGCACGAGCGGGAAAGACTAATAATTTTAAAACCGGCAGCGATGCCTGTTATCATACAAGCGATCCGCCGGCTATAGAGCCGGCGGATCGCTTGTATGGGGTCCCGATATGTGCGCCCCCTCCCAGCGTGACCCCTCACGCTGATCTTGGGCTCCGCTGTGCACGGTGCGAGCCCGGGACCAGCATAGTGGCTCTCTGAGAGGGGATTAGAGGGAGGTCGGTTCACGATCTCCCTCCAGTCCCCTCTCCACTGTCAAAATGCGCAAGTGGTGTATATCACAGCACTTCCGCATTCTCGTGTCACTCTCCAGCTTCAGATGCTGGAGAGAAGCTGATGAAGCAGATCTCCGTTTCATCAGCTTCTTCAGGGGGTCCAAGGTGACATATTAGGGGTCTTGGAGACCCCTGATGTCTCCATAAAGAGTTTACGTCCCCACCCCTACATATACGCATGTAAACATGCGTCAGGTGCGCATACCTGCGAAAACGTCGCAATGAGAGCAAAAATTTTAGGGCCATCAATCACTGATAACACTAAACTGATGAGCTGTAAAAGCTTTTAAAGCGTCGCCTATGGCCAATTTTGGGTATGCTAGTTTTTTGTGATTTCGTGAGTGCGTGCAATTTTTAAGCTTGACATGTTTGGTGTCTATTTACCCGACGTGACCCCGTCTTTTATATTTTACCAAAAAAGTGGGTAATATTAGTTGTAAAAACATTTTCAGTAATTTCTCCTGAATATAGTAAAAAAAAAAACCCAGTGGTGATTAAATACCACCAAAATAAAGCTCTATCTGTCCCCAAAAAATGGTATAAAATTCATTTCAGTACAACGTTGCATGACGGAATCAATGTTAGTCAGAGTACCGCAGCGCTGAATACTGAAAAATGGCCTGGCCAGGAAGGGGGTCTAAACACCTGGTCTTCAAGCGGTTAATACATAATAAATATTTAATACATGTTATTAATACATGTAATGATAGCTTCCAGAACATATTTTCTTCATTATTGCAAATTTTCTTTCACATTTACATTCCATTCAAGCTGCCCAGCAAAAGTTACAGGGGTGCTGCCAGTGGTGCAGCTTCAGCAGATTTTTTTGTATTATAGGATTTAAACCATGTACAGAAATTGTGACCATAACAAGAAAAGCTATTTGTCCCAACCCTAGTCACTGTTCCTTTTTTGGACCGATTGATCTGCATATGGATTCTTAATGTATTGAATATATTTGTCAGTATACAATTTATTTTTCCCAACAGTGGTGCTTTAAGTCATTAAGTGTAACCAGTACCACCTACTCCATTTTGTTACTGTGGCCATTATAAGTATTAGTAGTTTTTCTGAATCTGCACTGGCGTCATGTTTGGCCATTTTAGATGCAGATGGTCTTTTTAATAATTTTTTTTTAAATCAGACTGCAAATCTAGTAAATTTTTTGTATCTTTTTTTTACAAATGGTCAAATGCATTATGCTCCAGACTGCACAGAAGAGAGACTTAAAAGAAAATTCCAGGCACAGCACAAATACTGCAAAATCCATCATCGCCAAAATATTACTTAGCAAGCAAAACAGGAGCACAAGATAGTACAGTGCATTCTTCAAGAATGGAGAGACTAGTGTTTATTACATGTGCTGGAAGGTCTTGTCATTAACAGAATAATTCAGTTGCTGCTGGGGTGAACATGGTCTGAGTGGAAACCCAGATGTGTCCCATTACTGCCATGTGGCAAATGCTGGTCTGATGCAGAGGAAACTGTACAATATTCACTTTAATTGAAAGACACATCTAATTAAATGTGTGCATTATGATTGGAGAAGCCTAATAGCCCAGGTGCAGGGGGGCTGTGTCGGTTTATTGTCTCTCTAATATGCCCTTTATCCCCTTGTATTTGCTTCTTCCCTTGTCCATATACAGAGAAGATGGTGTCACGGCTTCTTCACTGTGAATAGTACATCTCACCATAGAGATTCCTTTTTCAGTTTGAAACTCTCACTGAATAGACTTTCATACCTTAAATATTGTAGGCAGAGACAACTTCAGTGCTGCAGAGGCCATGAGGTCAGCTTCTTTTGTGGGAATAGTTCCGTGTAACAGGAACCCCCCGTTTTAGCCCTGATTACAGTAGGGATTCTTGTAAAGACCAATTTCTATGCCACTGTTAATCGTGTAGGATGCAAAAAACAATATCAAGTACACACTTGAAAGGGTTACAAACACTCTTATGTGTTTTATACATCTTATTGGTGAGCAGTGTTCAATATACACTGCCCTCTTACTAGTATTCTCTTTTGGAAGATGACCACAATAAATATTTAATGATGAGAGCATTGCTATATCCTCCGCAGTAATAAGAGCAATATTATTGGCAGTCTTCCTGCAGACCTGACTCAGAGAGGGAAATATGACCCGTATTGATTTTTTTTTTTTCCTTTTGAAAAGCAAGCCCTATATAATCCTTGTTTCTGGGATAAACAAAACTGCTATGTGTATGAATGTATGCTGCTTAGGTGCCTACATGTTGATTTGGAACAGATTATCCCCTAACTATTGTACCCCCATTTTCACATCATCTAACTATAAACATTACTTGGCGCATTGAAGTCTATCCAGTCCGATGCTACAACAGTAGTATTTCTCTACTCTATTTTTTAAGTCCTCTCAACACAGCTCAGTGGTTTTTAGAAGAACCATTTTGGTCACCAGATTTTTAGGTGCAGAAGGTTTGTGTTCTGTACATTATGATACAAATATTTCAGGATTATTAGAGCTAGTTTAAGGGTTTAGTTGAGTTTAAAGGCTATTTTTTAGGTTCACTTTCAGGGTTAATCAGATGTTGAAATAAAAAAAATGGCTAATTTTATTTACCTAAAAATAATGTACTACCACAGCAAGTTTTGTTTTGAGTGGGAGCATCTTGAGCTATTAGTGACCCAGTAACATCTATTAAAGGTAATGCTAGTCAAAATTGAAAAGGATGCTGTATGCATGGCCAGCCTGCTCAGTGCTTTGGTTTCTTATCTCTTCATTCTTGCAGCCATCAATATTCAGACCTACCATGGAAGGTTGAAGTAAATTGGTAATGCATCAAGCAGGCACAGCACAGTCTTTAAGAATCATACCCACTCCCACATGTAAGGAGCTCTATGAAAGTTTCAGAACACTTAGAATAATGTAATCTGAGTGGGGTTTTTTTTTTGTTTTTTTAAAGATTAACTTTATTTCTGAATTCAAGAAATTGCTTTATAAATCAGAAAAAGAATAAGGTAAAAAAAGTTAAAGGTAATCGATAAGCCAATCCCCCTCCAAAGACCTCAAACATCTATATCAGATACTAAGCAATTAATAGAGTGTACGGCAAAACACAGAGAATACACTATGTCATGAAGCAAGATGGTCATATACAGAGAGCATGGGGTATCGAAAGGAAGGTGGAAAGAAAATCTGAGTGAGTTTTAGTACATTTCATTGATATAGCAGGTAAAGAATAACAATACTTTAAATAAGTTGAGTCAAACTTCCTATTCTCCCCTCTCCTGTTTTCCTGTAGATTTGCAAGTTGATAGCTTTCCCATTGGAGCATATGGAGAAAAGACACTGTGGTCATATCGGCAGTACACCACGTTCCACCTCTGTGAAGAGGAGTGATGTACTGCTGAAGCTAGGAGAGAGGGTTGCTGGCTCGTCTGAGGTCATTCGTTGTAATAGTGGTCAGTTTATGCAAAACTGTTGGGGTACTTGAGGGCACAGCTTGAAAAACACTGTTAGGCTCTGTACCTATGGGTATTGCTTATGCCTTTCATGCAGTCCCTTACACCAAAGACAAAAAATAATGTACCGAGTCAAATGGATAAGTAAATATAGGTGCACATTACTGTATCAGAATGAACATAGACTGCAGCATCTTCTGACATTTGATACTGTATTTCCATTTACTCCAGTTGCTCTTATTTGTTAATAGTCTCCCTCCCCTCATGGGAGAGGCACACTTGATGCCTGTGTTAGTCCTGTCCCATCATTGTCTGACATTACTTTCCATAATTTAGCTCTTCTGGCTGAATGTGTAACCCTTTGGCCTCCATAGTTCTTTTTTGCACATGGGGATCGTTTGAGACTCGATGGATGCCATAACCTTGGGCAGACCACTGGGTGCCTGCAAATACATGTTTTCTTAGGCCCTCCAAACACGGTGTACACTTCTTTACCTCCCAATGTTCCAGTACATCTGTGCTGGCCACTGAGATGCTGTTTTACATTGTGGGATGCTATAGAAGAGGGTGGGAACATAGAATAGTGGCCTTTGAGGTACAGTATTTTCCTAGCACATACAAATGAAAGCTGTGCTTCTCACCCAGAGTTATTCTGTATTTTAATTGGTTGTAATTGACAATTAAAGCTACTGTATATATTTAACATATATCACAAATTGAAAACATTATAGTTGTAGAGTTGCCTAAGGAACCAGAGTTTAAATGTAGCAGGAAAAAGTATTTTGCCCCCAAAATACTGTCCTTTCCCTCTTGCATAGGCACTGTATTCGCTTTTTCTAATGTTTTCTCAGAGCTGGTTTCCCTTTCTACACATCAGTGGCACTTGCTGGATTATTACAGTCACACATTGGAGAACACAGCCACACTCATATGGGCCTGCACAGATTGCTTGACATGGATTCCATCATTTCCTCACCTTCTTGGTCATGTCTCCTCACAGCTGCCGCTGCTGCCTTTTGAAGTCTAAAGAGCTGGCAGATGTAAATTAAACCATTTAGCTATGCTTGTAATATGTTCGAATGGAATTCTGTTTTTTGTTTAAACTGTGATCTGTTTTCACTTTTAAGCAAATCTTTATTAGCCTTTTTTGCATGAATTTATTGGCCAGTCTTTGACGCACTCTAGGGGATGCAGCACGATCTTTCTAGTACATACAGCCTGCTCCTTAAGAGATGGGAGCACAGCCCCATTCAGCAGTACTGTTCTCTGAGCCATTGCTATTAACACGAGACTGGCAGTTCTGCCAGATAATTGCCTTCTGTTATGACAGCAAAATAGGACTGAATCAGACATTATTAACAGCAAAAGTGACTGACTGGAACTCTTGAGAGTCGGCTCCCCGTTTGGAGCCTAATTAATTTTGGAGCTAGGCTGAAGGATGCTGAGAGCTGTTCTGTGACAGCGCTGTCAAGAATGTGGAAAGTTTCTTGGACTTCACTTGTTTATAAAAACATTGAGAAATGCCCACACAGCCAACAGGAAATGACTGGTCTGGGTGTGGATGAAAGGATTCATCTCTTGAGGGCCAGCCCTGCGCACCAAGACCAGCACAGGATGTGTTGATTGTAGTGCACTTAAGCTGCGGTTTTCCAACAACCGTCCTGTTTTAGCTTGGTTATTACCTTCCACTCAGGACTTCACAAACCCCTAGATTTTAAAAGGGAATAATGTGTTCTATTCTGTGCTTTGTGTACTTAGTCGGCACCCTGTGTAAATTTTAATTTTGTGTAAATTTGAAAAGGGAAATCTCTCCCTTTTAAGCATTGCTACTGAGGTTGACTTTGCATTTATAAATATTACTTTTTTAAGGCCGTCACCAGTGTGATGCAGTGTTGCTGTTGTAATTCAGTGATGCCAGTGTCAGTGAATTCATGTTGCCAGATTGATGCCATGATAAATTTGGGTACCAGTGTCAAAGAGGTGCCTGCTTCCTTCTTTCCTTCCTTCCTTTGTTTTGCCAAAAAAAGACTCTTTTAAAGGAGAACTACGAGATGAGTGATTTCCACTCGCCTCATAGTTCTAGCCGACCTGTGACAATGAGACTGTCACAGGTCTGCTCAGTAGATCGGGAGGTGAGCGAACACATACCAGGTTCGCTCACCTCTCGATCCTGTCACGGCTCTCTGCCGTGACAGGGGGAGGGGCTGGATTCCCCTCTCCCCGCTCCGATCTGCCAGCGCTGACTGGCGGAACGGACGGGGAAGGGGGCGGGTACAGCTGGCTCTGCCTCTAGAAGTGTCCTCCCATTACCCTAAGTAGAACTATGGGGAAAAACACTGACCCCATAGTTCTCCTTTTAATGAGGGGGCTGAATTGCAGACTTTAGGCTTCCTCCCATCAGGTTACAGGTCGCACGTAGCTTAGGTCAGCTAAGTATGGTATAATATACAGTAATCTGACCCTTTAACCAGCATGAAAATTACCCAGAAAGATTAAGTATTTGAAAATGCTTACTTGCAGTTTCTTTTATTTGTTTTAAAAAATCTTTTTTTTTTTTTAAATTTACTCGTAATGTGCCTAGTTGATTGCCTAGTGCAGCCTCCCTCCTTGCACGTCATAGCCCTTTCCTCTCCTGGGACAGTCTAATTACTCTCTGTGCTGGTCCAGCTTCTCTGCCTCCTCCCATTATCTCCCCTACATAAGCCTTTCTGTGTAGCAGTCGGCAGAGGAGCAAAGGGGGATACTCACTGTGTGACTTAAATGACAGATCTGAGTCAACATGGCAGAATCCAGCAGCAGTCTTAGGGCTTTAGATGTCTACACGGGGGGGTGGGGTTTTTTACTGGTAAATAACATGCCTAAAAAACATTGACTGCACATATGTTATCTTAAGATTTTAGTTGACATGAATGGTCAGAAGACAGGGTCCCTTTACCACCCTAGTAGCGTTGATTCTTGGAGGTCTTTGGTATTTTGCCATTTTCATCCAGTTTCCAGCCTGTAAAAAGTAACCAAGCATTTTCATATTTCCATTTATCTGCCAGTGTGGCTGCAGATTGGCTGCCTTGGGCCTAGTTGAGCATGAGGTGGAGAGGTTGCGTTATTAGAAACCCATCGTTAGTAGTGCGTTCATATTGGAATGCACAGAAAATGGCACTTGAATGTTAGGTGGGCAGACTGCTATCAGGTTAGCAAGTAGCATTGTTGCTTCTGAATGAGCCAATACTGCAGTCATCATCAGACTTTGACAGAATCAGCCTTTGCTGTTTCATTTAAGAATTAGTCAAAATTATTCTGCGAGGTTCCTATTGACATTTACCTTATTTGCGACCCTAAGGTCTAGGAAAGGAATGCAGGAGAGGTGCAGAGTGAGCCTTTCTGTGTCGCCCGTGCAGCCCATTAGTAAAAACACCAACACCTTATTTACACTTTTATAAACATTGTAAGCTGTGAGACAATGCATCAAAAGTGGTTGCAAAGACTTTAGAAAATGGCAGATTCCAAAACAGGTGCACTTGACAAGTCACTGCAAGACAATGACCAGCTTTTCTGCCATATGAGGTGTTGTTGTCTATGGAGATCAGTGATCAATACCAATGGACCCATATCTCCGACCGATACCTGCAGCCTGCTCATTTAAACATACTACGGAGTTGCAGATTGTACAGCAGATCTGCAGGTCCTACCCAGCCCACTTACCCACATCCCTGTCATATGTATAGGAAAATCTTATGAGCAAAATTTGTAACCTGTTTTTTTTTCCCAGTGCATAATTCAGGGCAGTGGGTAAGGATTTTTATAACCCGCAGGTTTGCCATTTATTTAAATGAGCTGCTGCAGTTCTCTGTCTGACAGGAATCGTAATCAGATTAGTCAAACGTGGTGTAGTGGCTTGGATCCAGCTGTTCTAACCCTGTGATCTACTAAATTACATTGTATGCTTTACTGTCGCTACTTTGACAATCCTGACGGTTGGCTGATTTGACTAAATTGCTCTTCCAGATTAAGATCTGATGCCTGTTTGACTGGTATACTGAACATAATATTTTAGTAGTAAAAATACGCAATGGTTTGGTTTTCAGCACCATTGGAAGTAAAACACCTTTAAGAGAGAAATGTTCTGTGAAACCTTTTAGACTTTTTTTTTCTTTTTATCTGGCAAGGATTCAGCTTTAATGCATTATGTTTAAATGCCTATTAAAGATATTTTAATTTTAGATATACATTTTTTTTCCTTTTTTTTTATTTTCTAGGTAATGGGTTTGTAAACCCGAGGGCTTCTCCCAGCCTGCTTGGCCCAGCAGGTGGAAATGCACTGGGAAAAGTGATGCCAACCAAATCCCCTCCTCCTCCCGGGGGCAATCATGGAATGAACAGCCGAAAGCCAGACTTGCGTGTGGTCATACCTCCCTCAAGTAAAGGAATGATGCCTCCTTTGGTGAGTGGGAATGCCCTCCAAAACTGAAATGTTAATCTAACGATAATTGAGTCACTGCTGACCTTGTAAATTGGGCTACTTAATTCTTTGTAAACAGCAATGCTAGGAAGGTGGGTTGATGGCGACGTCTGCAGAGG
>NW_017306711.1:358734-365087 GCF_000935625.1 Nanorana parkeri
TGTCCCTAGCTTAATCGTGACCGGAGGTGGGGGGGGGGGGGGGGTGGTCATGTTTTGGGTGGAGGCGGTGGTTGATAGGCTTCTGGTGGTGTACCGTCCCCCCAGCTAACAGATGTCACTGCTTGCAAGCCAGAGCATCCCCCACTCAGCTCGTGGCAGCTATGGCATTACTGGTTGCCCTGAGCTCGGCGGGGCGCCAGCCAGTGTGTCCCAGATTGCTAAGAGCTGGGAGGGTACATGTGTATACACCCCTAGCCCCATGTAAGCCGAAGTGATGCTGCCTGAGCCAACAGCCCCTCATTATCAGGGCAGCCCTGGACTTTTGTATCATGGTACAACGAGTACAGTATTTACATCAGACTTGCAGCACTTTAACCCCTGCAACTGTACTTTTTTTTTCTCTTCTGTACAGACAGAGGAAGATGAATTAGACATGGTGAGTGAAGTGTGTGCTTTATAGACACGTATACATTCCTATCTGAGATGTTCCCTTTAAAATCTTTACAAGCTTTCAAAATACCTCTTTTCATTGTTGCTAAATCTAAGGGATGCATACATTATTTCTAAGGAGGATCAGTTTATTTTGCTTTTGCTCTTTTAAAAGGAACATCCGATAAGACATGCACATTGTGTTTTGAGTGTGGAAATACACTGATCACATGCTCTGATCTCCACCCAGCACCACCATATCATTGTCCTTTTAGGATACGGTAACTTTCCTAGTACAGGAGCTCTTCACTGTTGTGTCTTTCAGTGAGGTTACATCATCCTTGGTGAGGTCATTTCTTGTCAGAGCTGTGAATGATCTCATCTTCCTCAGGAGGGCTCAAACAGCAGTCTGCTATGTACACAGACAGAGCTGGAGTCCTCGGAGCTCTCATCGCAATTCTGTAGCTAGATATTTATTAGTAGTGTGAATGATTTCTGCTGCTCCTCCAGAGTGCAGCTCCACCTCTCCTGTATTGTATTGCCAATCAGCAATTGTGACCCCAGTAAAAATCAATTGTGCGAAGGGAAGAAGAGATGTGTTTTTGTAAGATGGGAGAGGAGGGGAGGTTGTTTAACCTTGATTTTAGAGGAGGATCAGAGAAACTCCAAAAAAGACCTTCATTCATTTTTTTATTTTTAGCTTGATAGAAGCTACTATGATACTGTTATCACAAATTACCTATTCTACTAGATTTTTCCTTTCTCATAATAAGCTTTTGGCACAATTGCGTGGCCTTACAATATCATTATCTTGGTATTTTTCCTAACATGAGCAAGCAACTAGCTTTGTGCCTTCGGCAAATGTAGTCAGCGTTGCCATTTCAATTACCACTCACAAATCACAACCCCACAACGTGCTGGGCTGCATGCAGCATGCTCTTCTGTAAAGTATTTGTGTGGTGCACACTGTGCCTTTTTATGCTTTCATACATATGTCAAACCTGGCACCATAGCAGAAAGTTCATTGAGGAATGCTTGCATGTGTGTTTGTATGTATAATCATTTTGCTTTCTCACATACAGTATATAAAATAAATAAAGATTATATATTACATATATTATAATATCATTTTTTATCCTCAAAATCATGAATGTGGCATCTTTGCCTGCCTGGTTTGCCAGTACAAGACTACCCTCTGTTGGTCCTGTGTAGAACTGCATAAGTGAGGTTGAGGCTTTTTTTTTTTTCCTACTAAACCCTTGAAAGAGACCATTAGCAGAGCTTACAAGCAAATGGAGTGCAGTATAGCATGCTGACAATAGTTTGCACGGAGTTTGGCTGAATTGCGCCTGGATGATCAACCTCCCTATAAAGTGTATTCATTTTCTCAGCCAATAGCTCTAAAGTAGGGGCCACCCATTGATAAATACACAATTACTTTGGGATTGGGACTTAATGTGTCATGAAGCTTAATGACTGTCTAGGAATCTTTGATGGAAAATGCCTTTGTCTGACTTCTGACCGCATACCAGTAAGGGGCAGTAGACCACCTGACTATCACTTGCAGGGTTATTCACAAAACGGTGAAGAGTTTGGAGAAGGCAGGAGAAGTGAACAATCTAGGACAACATAGCTGAACTGGAAAGTGAGCTGAATTGGAGATTCTTCCCAAATCGGCTATTTTGGCCTAGATTGCTCACTTCTCCTGCCTTCTCTGAACTCTTCACCCTTTTGTGAATAACCCTGTGAGAGTCAAATGCCCGGAGTAGGTAAGTAGGCAGCCCAGGAGTCAGACATTGGTAGCTTCCAATAACAGTTTCTCAGTCAGGAGCATGCAGAGACTCTTTAATTCTTGTTACTGTCCCTTATTGTGTTAGCGGTATATAAATAATGCACTGTGATGTAACTTATTAAAAGGGAATTATAAATGCTGTCTCTTTTTAAAGTACTGTAATTTAAAGGTCAGTTAGCAATCACCTGTTTAAAAAAAAAAAAAAAACCCCTGAATAAAACATAGTAAACTGTAACCTGTAGTAACCAATTTGGTTTGAGCTGCTGTTGGGTTAGGGCAGCAAGAAGAGTCAATTGTGGTTGTTGATGGATCACTATGGCTTTGTGGACATTTAATGTCTCTTTCCTGTATGAAATAATTGTATGTTTATCTCCTTATGAGTGGACATTGGTGGGTTTTAAAGTGGACCGGTGGTCAGGCTATGGACATGCAAATATTTATATATTCCAACAAGCCACTGATGAACTTAAAACAAGTCCTCACTGACCTCTGTAGCTGCAGTCACTGTGGAGCAATTCATCTTCTGAGCACAAGCGGTAAAATCTGGTTCTGTTCCGTTTCTCAGCAGATGAGCGCACCCTGCTCCCGCTCACAGCAAAGATTAACAGCCTTTTAGCTTTTTAAAATAAATATAGAGTCTGAAGCCCATCTATCTGGATCTGATGATTATTATTTTAACATGTGGTTTGAATTGAAGGTTTTTTTCATCACCTGATCAGTTTTAAATTGTGCAGGACCATGAAGGTTTTTTTTTGAATCATTAACAAGTGGCTTGGGATTTTGGGGATTTTGGCAACCGAACTGTGACCGTGACATGTTTGCAATATTCATTTTACTGCTGAAAACTCATTACGGGTTCTTGTTCACAGAATACACAGAGGATAAGCAGCTCCCAGTCTACACAGTCTCTCGCAACTCCAGTTGTCTCTGTAACTACACCTAGTCTGGCCACCCAGGGTCTGGTGTACTCTGCCATGCCTACTGCCTACAATACTGGTAAGCTTTACCACATTCTGGTCACTCTGTTTCTTACCATTCCTTCCACTTTCAGATTCCTGTGCTCTACATTTATTTTTTTAACAGGAAGCACTGAATTATATTTACATGTCTACGAATTGCCTTTGTTTATCATTAGGTTTATTCCCCTGTGCACATCTTCCACTTCAGTGGATGTTTTTCTATGTTTCTGAGTTGGACTCTCCTATTCATCTCTACAGAATTTGCAGTCATGCTTGTGCATTGCAGCATATATGTGGGGAGAAATAAACAAATGTAAATGCTGGATGGCACACCAGAGAGCTGATCAGTGTAGGACCTACAGGATTGCGTGCACTATTATAGGGCTTAGATTACGGAGGGCCTATTCACACTATATGCAGTGACTGGCGTTTGTTTAGCAACTGAGCAATGCCAGTGATTGTTCACACCACAATGCTGCTGTGCTCTGTGGTGGGGTTCGCTATGAAAAAAATGCAGGCATGCTTAATTATTCACAAGCGCACTGGACTGCACCGCAGTTTACAGCAGCGCAGTACACCATGTTACTTTTCAGGGACTTGAATGTTATATACAGTGTATACACTCAAAATAAAGTTAGAGAATAAAAAAAGTATACAGTCTGCTATGCGTAGGAGTGGTCAGCACAAACTAGCTCGTCTGCTGAAATAGAGCATTTTAGTGGGTGGGCTCGTGTGAATGGGCCCAAAAACAGTTGCAGAAATCTAACAAAATACCTAAGCTTCCATGTATGTCATTTTACTACTTATCAGTATAGTGAGGGGTATCTTGGGCTCAACTTTGCAGAAAGTAAGGAAAAAAAATAATCTTGATGGAAAAACTCTGCTGTGAAATGAATATTTATCCTACAGTAGCACTGCTCTGGTTGGTGTTCCAACTCTAATATGTCACAGTTGCTGACAAGGGAGGACTTGGAACGTTACCCAGAGCCAATCTGATATATTTCATTTCAAATACAGTAAATTAAAATACTATAGGAAACAAAAGAACCAACTTGAGTTGATCAAAGTCCTCCTTAACACACTCTTTTGGTAATAAGAAATATGTATCTGTAGATTGTTTTCCATGTTTTCTGTATATTTCCTGAAACAAAGCTTTGCTCTTTCATTGACATTGCTTTTCTTTCTTGTCCTGTCCAGACTATGCTCTTACAAGTGCGGACCTTTCTGTTCTACAAGGGTTTAACTCTCCAGGAATGCTGCCTATGGGACAGGTGTCTGCCTGGCAGCAACATCACTTAGGACAAGCAGCCCTCAGCTCCCTTATGTGAGTAATATTTAGTCACATTCATATTACTAAGCTACATGGGTTCTGTGCTCCTGTGGAAATGTAAAGTGTAACTATACATATCTAAATTTGTGGAAAGCATTTTTGGCCAGGGCCTGTGGTAGCAAGATTTTAGTACAGAGGCTGACTGTCCCTAGTTTCATCACTTTTTTTTCATGTTTTCCTTTTGTAAGTGTTCGGGAAGAAACATAGTACACTATTTATTTTTCATCACATTACACTTTTCTTTTTTTTTTGTGACTCCGTATTCTTACTGAGGTAGTTCCAGTGTCTCAGAGTAAAGCTGGCTCTTCAGAAGTTTGAGTTGGGGGTTAAGAGTGAAGATTATGATTTAGCAATGGTTCAAGTCTTTGGGGAAGTTAAATTATGATTTCAAAGGTCAAGTTTAAATTTTAGAGCTTGCGTAAAAGTAGCGATAAAGGAAAACCTGTGTCCATACGACACACTAACATATTTACATATTCTGAACAAACATTTTAAGTCAAGCCCTTATTCATCTTTGTAGCTATAGGCATTGTGGATAAATTAATCTTCACATTTTCCAACAGAGGCACTGTAATCTTAGCTATCTTCTGTGGAGAGTAGAATCTTTGCAGCCTGCAAGCCACCTAATGTAAACACACAGTAGGTGTTTCTAAGCTGTTAGAAACTGACTACAACCAACTTTAGTGTCTTTGTTGTGATCTTTGAGAATGAATTACTTCACAATAGAAGCAACTAGATAGGTCAGTGATGTCTTGTTTTAAAGCTCTTTTGCTGCTTGTTATGAGCACGTAAATACTTTAATGTTCACAGTATACACACAGGTGCACTTTAATGGCAAGTTTGAGATATGAAATATGTGGGCAATAACGTTATTTTTATTTTATACTTCTTTTTGGTGCCAAAACCCTAATTGGAGAACTACAGTAGTACTGAGCTTCTGGCACTAAAATTCAGTTGACCAGATTTGTTTTGACTGAGGGGTACAGAACTGCACACCCATAAACATCTGTGGTCATAGAGGCAGCACATTAAAAGTGATAGGACACACAATAGAAATCCTGGTTATAGTAAGTTGTCTTGTCCTCCTCTTTTAGGACTTGAAAACCCAAATATAGGCTGGTCTCAAGGACTGATTTTAAGGTGTATGTCCGCCCAAGCTTTTTTTTACATTTTTGGATGGAGTGAGAAAGGATTAGAACTGTCGAGTTCTTATTGCTATTTGGGGCTCTGTTAAGAGATTGTCTTTAACTTACTGTCCCGGTGGCAATGGTTTCGCCTACAGTAAGAGGGAAACATTTCAAACAATTCGGCTGGACTTGTCCCACTCTGGCATTGCTGGATTATTGTCATGAATACATATCCACTAGATCTATTTTTTCTTATTTATACCGTTTCTTTGTTTTTGTATTTTACAGGGCCAGTGGGCAGCTATCTCAGGGTTCAAACTTATCCATCAATCCCAACCAAAATCTCAACATCAAGTCAGAGCCGATCTCTCCTCCACGTGACAGAGTGACCTCCACTGGGTTCCCTCTGCAACAACATCAGCAGCAGCCACAGCACCATCAGCCCCAAGCTCGTCAAGAAATGGGGAGATCACCCGTGGACAGCCTTAGTAGTTCCAGCAGCTCTTATGATGGAAGTGACCGGGAGGATGTTCGCAATGATTTTCACTCCCCTGTCACCATGAGAAGGAATCCCAACAATGAAGACAGGGACAGCCCCTCCATGAAGCGAATGAGGATGGATGCCTGGGTGACATAGAGGTTTTTCTTTCCTCTCCAGTGGCTGAGCAGCATGCATATCAAAAACCCTTTTTTTCCAGAGGATGCAGAACCTTATA
>NW_017306711.1:365102-368608 GCF_000935625.1 Nanorana parkeri
TATATAAATATATATATAAAAAGAGAATACGTCACACACACGCACAAGCTCATCTTTTGTGTCTCTGTGTGCTCACTTGTGTTCAACACAAATTTCTATCAGGTACCTGCTGCAAATGACTATACACAGACCTACAACTTTAGGTGGCAATGTGGCACTTACATGGAGTTTGACCCTTTCCTGGAGAGAACACAGAAAAATCATGTTCTTGTACTGTACCACATTGAGACTGCAATAGTAGAAAAGGGATGATATTTTTAGACAGGGATGGGCTTTAGTGAAAACACGTATCTCTGTAGTGCTGTGACCTGTTGTAAGGCCCTTTTAACCACCTCGACTGACTCAACCCCCCCTGGTACTGTATAAACCAAGAGGTTTATACAGTACAAAGCAATCTGTCCTTAGCCCTTGTGTAGGCAGACCATTTGAAGATGTGGCTTTGTAGCAGGAATAAAAACCCGAAAGCAGGAAACAAAAGAAAGCAATACTGTACATGTAAACGTTTTATCCTACACAACCATGCCTAAATCCCCGTCACAGTAGGAGTATATGAAGGGCTTAAGCCACACAGTCTATTTTTGCACGTGCAACACAAACCGCAATTGTAACAGGGAGAAGGGAGGTTTCTTGTTAAGTGTGTGACTTAAAAAAAAATCTATATATATAAATAATGGGATTGGGGGAAGCATGAGATTTTTTTTTTTAAAGATCTATACGCCTGGCGGCGTTTAAAAGAAAAAAAAAGTAATATATTAAGTTATAATTGGAATATGTTTAAGAACATTTCTTTTTACATTCATACCTTGGAAAAAAAACAGAACTGATTTTAGCTTGTGTATATTTTATATTATTAAAAAATACCCTTATGAATTAATGACTATATATAAAAGTTCTATACTTTTGAACACGTTCTGCAATGAATTATTTATATAAACCAAAGCTGTATGTTGAGCTTTTTCTTTTTCCTTTTTTTTTTTTTTTTGTAGACTATAGACTTATCCTGTAATTCCTTGATTTTTATATATATTTTTTTTGCTTTGAAAGTAAAAAGAAAAAGTAAAAAATAATATTGCAACATCTGCGGGAAGAAAAAAAAAATATAAGCCATGATATAACTGTATGTATAAATTAAACTTTGAGCCAAACTCTTGTTCTTTTGTATATAACATCCTAAATATTTCACAACAGGGTGTAAGTACCAATGTATTGTATGTTCACCAAACCGATTTATATAGATAGATAGATCTATCTATCTTTATATAGATAGATCTATCTATCTATATATATTTCGGAGTACTGCCAACTTGAAGTGATAACGGCAATATCCAAGTAGAAAAGTATAAGAGTATTTAATGTGTAATGTACAATTTTGTCAAATATGCTGTATTCCCTCTTGGGTGTTATTTGCTAGTACTGTTACTACACAACTCGCTTTTTTTTCTGAGAGTTGTATACAATTTTGTTTTGTGGTATTCGAAGTGCTGTGTTTTTGACTTAATTCTTGATATTCCATGCGCAGCATTGTGGCAAAATATTTGCGACTCAAGGAAACCAGTGCTCAGGTTTAAGAACTCCCATGTTTTAGAGATGGTGTTTTTGTTGAAGTTGGCACACTTAAGCAGCTTAGACCAGAACCTCTAGAGCACTGCACCTCTTACATAAACCATACAATAGGATTTTCATATAAATCACAAATTATTATTACCAGATGTCAGAATATAAGCCAAAATCGTATTTTTCCCCTTCATTTGGATGGAAGGGGAAAGGGATAAGAGCCTCTTTCAGATTCTTGCTTCTGTCTCTGTTCAAGTTGGGAAAATTTCCTCTTCGTTCCTTATTTGAATGACTGGTGCCACTGGAAGAGGTAATGAGGGTAAATCTCTCCAATGCGGGACGCAGACTGCAATGGAAACACTTTTTTAGAAGAGTGGTAAAGGGGTAAAACCACTGCCAGGTTTTTACTACGTCATATGTTCCCTTTGGACAGATTTCCCTTCACTTCTTCTTTCAACTGGTAGCACAAGGAAAAGAAATTAGGGGGAAATGTACACGGACAGTAAAAAAATAAACCTTTCCTTTTCCAAGTGTAGAACTTGTGAATTTCCACTGTAATAATGTACATATTGGTATCAAAATGTATATATATTTTTCCCTTTTACCTACTTAAAGGGGAACTAAACCCATGCACATATTTCCAAAATCAGTTTTTACCCTGCATATATAATTATAAAATATTTCCTATAGTCATAGGTTTCTTGAAATATTAAGCACTTGCAATATAAACACTGCAGGCAGCGCACGACTCTCCAATCCAAAAACCAGTGGCATGTTTGAGAAGTCCCCAGCATGCTTTTATGGGGAGCTTCATCTGCCCCCAGCTGAAGTTAGGCGGAATCCTGCGTGTTTGCAGTACGATGCACATACCTGTCAATGAGCGCTATCTCAGAGCTGCTGGTGAAGGAGAGCGAGTTCATACTGGTGCAGAAGAGATCACTTTGCTGGCATCTCCATGATGCCAAGACTGATCATTCAGTGGGCAGGCACATTTTTTGTTCCCTTAATAAAATTTAACAGAGGTTGTACACAATTGCTGGGGGCTGCAGTGCAAGGAACCTAAAGCTTCCAAGGTGGGCCAGCATTGTTTTCAAAGTGCATGTAATGCCTTTTAGTTTGGCTTTCATTTAAAAAAAAAAAGGATTTGTCCTAGTAGTTTCCCTGCAGTTGCTGACATTTTCCACAATGAGTGCCACATAGGAGGTTTAGTATTTATTGTAGACCCATGCTCACACCGTTCTATAGGATTAACCTTAGTTGGCTTGGTTCTGTAGGATATACAGGTATTACTGTACTGGAAGCATGCACTCAATTCTGCAACGGTGCATGTGATGCCATGTATTGTATAACATTTTAGAAGCTGCAGGTAATTTCACCTCAGAGAAGAAATAGGCCAACAAACGTAATAGAGGGATAAGGATTCTGGGAAATGCAGATCTAATTGTTAGTTGTTGAGCCCATCAGTTGAACTTTACTTTGACAGAGTAAATAATGGAGGCTACAGATTAGATTGGGGGCAGTTTTTGAGAATGGTAAATATAAAAAGGCTTGCATAGCATTTACATATTAAGTCTATTCTTAATGCAAGAGTTGTACAGAAAAATCTTATTTTCTCCTTCCTTAAACCCCATCCCAAAGGTAAGGCCTAACATACAGGGCCATTGTTAAATGATATCTTGTAAGCACTGAAAAGCATGAGATTCAGCAAACATTCATAAAATATTTTACAAGGTTTCAGCAGCCTTAATAAAGTATCATTCTGCTCTATTGGGAATTGCTATATACAAATCTCAATGGACCTGCTGACTCCAACTTTACACAGGCTTTTAGTAAGCTTCAATAATGCTGAGACCTGTTAAAGGTTTGCTAAAAAAAAAATCTTGTTTAAAGCTACAGCCTACAAAGCCTGAGATTGTGGAATAAATAATTATAATTTACAGACTGCAGTGGGA
>NW_017306711.1:368642-369974 GCF_000935625.1 Nanorana parkeri
TAAATGTAAAATCTTCTATTGACATAATACCGATTGCGCTATATAGAAATATATATCCAGTTGCCAATACTGCTAGCAGTTGAGAGGTTTCGGGGGTCTGGAGATCCTTTTCCATCATATATGTCTGTCACTCTAAGACTATGTTCAAACAAGCTTCGTCTTATATAAGAGCAGTGTGTACCGAACAATTTCAGCAGATTTAAAGGCTTTGTCAAATCAGGGGTAGGCAAACTCCGGCCCTCCAGCTGTGGTGCAACTACAATTACCATGCACACAGGCATGACTCCCAGAGGCAGATGCATTATTTGTAGTTTCACCACAGCTGGAACGCTGGAGTCTTCCTAACCCTACTTCACATCACCCTCCAGTGTGGGGTGGTTAAACAAATGCATATCTTAATATGAATGCTGAGTGTCACTTTAAACAAGCTTCTAGCAGGATTTAGTAGGCTTTGAAGCTTGTTGAAAGACTGCTAGCTAAAGTTTAAAGTCCTTTCTCATATTAACATGAATTTTTACCTTCTCATATTAGAGCTGGAGGTTGCTTCAAATGCATCAACAAAGTTTGCTGAAAGCTTTACAGAATCTTGTTGCACACTGACCTTCTACAAGCTGAAGCCTGTGTGAACAAGGCCTAAAAGCAATTTTACAACTAAATAACATAACTCTAGATGAACTGAATTTTCATTCAATGCATACGTAACGCAAAGGCTGCCTGAGGTGATCCATTCTTAAAAATGGGTGTTTGTGCTGATTGCTGCACTTAGGAAATCTACAAATGTTTGCTTGCAGCATACAATAGTTTTGGGAAATGTTTGCACTACTATCACAGGAAAAGCAGGTCAGGATTATAATATAGTTTTTATTGTTTGCTATATACATAGGCTGGACAATGTTGTAAGTTACACAGCAGCTGATATTTCTAAACCAGAGAAAGCAAACCTCTGAGCAAATTTCAAAAGTATAATGTAAATCTGTGCTTCAGTTTCCCTGCATCAGTGATGCCACTTATTATAAATCTGTGAGATGAGAAATGTGGGAACTGTTCATGGTGTGTAAATCATGTGAACACAACACCTCCCCTTTTCTAAGTCACTTTGCCCACTCTTCTAAGCATGTATACTTGCCCCACGAGGCTCCTACTTCACCTCTGCACTGCCAGAGTCCTCACTAATGGAACAGGGCTTTTCCATATGGTGAAGCATATGACCTCCCCCATGTGACCATCCTTGGTCTGAGCAGCCAGTTACTAGACTCGAACACAGATCGGGGGATAACATCATGGCAAACCTCCCCATGTGACCATTGATGCTCGTGCTGGGGGGGGGGGGGG
>NW_017306711.1:370024-419795 GCF_000935625.1 Nanorana parkeri
GGGTGGATTGATGTACGTACACTTCACTTTGTTCATAATAGGCAAAGTGACTATCTCTGCATACTGTAAAGACAGTTAAGGAAGCAATGCACCGTGTGTCTTGGTCATCATGTGATGATAGCCATCTGGAAGCCAGTATTGATGTGTTCCAAGATTGTCTTCATAATCCTGGCTTCACTAATAGTGAGTTTATGACATGGATCAAGAGTGCATTCAGTGATAGAACATTACAGGGTAGTGAAATTAGGATCTGGATGACAAGTTTTAACATATCGGTAGCTCCAATATTTCTCACACGTTTCCTTAGAGCAAGGTGTCCTCTGAGCATCAGTTTTGTTATACTGAAGAGTCTGAATGAATGGCAGGCTTATTTTGTCCCATTTACCCTTCTTGTAGATAATCGGCACTCAAAGCCCACACCCAACGGGGCCAGGACAGTTCCTGTGGGCAACCTACATCACAAGGCAGTGGCATAACATAGCTTTACCTGCCCTCGATGGACTTAGAATAGGCCCCAATCATTTCATAACTTAAGATACCATTGTAGATAAATTTTATTTGCATCCTTTAGCTTTGACTCTTCACCTTGTGTGAGGGGGTCAGAGGTCTCCTAGAGTCTAGACGTTGCTGACCATTAGCTGCCTGACCTCCCACGCTATTTTCCAGCTACAAACTGTGAGGTCAAGCAGTTAAACAAGAAAGTTGATGTATTCCAGTGATTCATTTTCTTTTCTAGTTGCTGCTTTCTTATTTAAATGGCAGCAGGGATCACCCGATCTACAAAAAAAAAAAGCAGCAACACTCAGATTTCAGGTGACCTCTAAATCCCTGCTATGAACTGAAGTGTCAGACCAAAGCTGGCCATATACCAGTAGAGCTATGTATGAAAAACATAGTTTTCGGATTGTTTGTTCGCTTTTCTAATCGGGTCAAATTGACAATCATTTTCAACCATAGTGATGAAAACAATAAAAATAAACAAAATTCTAACGGTTTTCGTTCAAGAAGCTCCATTTATTCCCAAAATCAATTGTTAAAATCAAATGAAACTTCGAATGACGTTCACCAAGTCTCTGATGGCATTATCAAATGTTCTCATTGTATTTGTAATTTGACATTTTGTGCAAAAATCTACCACTGTATGGCCAGTTTAAGAACTCATTTTTACATCTTCACATTCTGGCGCGTTGCAAAATTGTGCACTGTGTTAAGGTATCCCTCCCTTTTCATTGGAATAGATTGCCATCTATCAAAATGCACACAAACATTACCTGTACCATTTTTAGCGATGCCGTGCACCACAATACTGGTAGAGCGTTACCATGTGCTCCAACACAGGGGAACATTTAAAGTGTGTGGGGCTGCAATGCGCAAAAATTGGCCTTGCAACACAGTGGTGTGGCTGAGCCTTAAATAAGGAGTCAAATATATTTTTTTCACGAGTAAGCCAGCACAATAATGATTACTGAAATCCATATAGTTTGACTCTTGCATAAGCCCAATCGGATTTTTTTTCCCTGTAACTACTGTTCCACTTTAAGATATGATATTGGTTGTGACCCACAGTTACCGTAGATTCTTAAAAATCCACCATCCTTTCCCTTTGCAAAACTGCAGACAGATATGTATGGTAGCTATTTTTTTTTTATTATGAAAGGAGTTTGAATTTCCGTTGCTTTTTGCCACGTTGCTGTGCATGAAATGATTAGAATGTGCAATGGTGCAGAAGTTTGTACAGGGGTATTAAAATACGGTTGCCTCTCATATACAGTGACTATTTCCCCTTTACTGTCTATTATTCTTGTGTGCCTTAAGAAATGGCTGTGCTGACTGTATTGTTGTCCTATGCAGATGATTCCTCTTTAAGTGGAAAATTCAGATGAAACCTTTTAATGAAGCTGCTCAGAGCACTGACCTGCAAAATAATGAGCTACTTCACCAAAACCATCCCATTTCATTATTTCCCTCCAAAAAGGTCAAACATATTTTTTCACATGGAAAGAACGCGACACTAAAATGTTATGACTGTCCTCACCCATAGCAACATGTTTAATTTTCGGGGAGCAGAACCGTTGCGATGGGGAACAGTCCTAGTCTCTTGTGTACCGGTTTTTACGATTCAGTCCTTTTACCTTGTTTGCAAATATGAATTTGGAATGGAAGATGGACGCGATCTCCGTACATTATGAAAAACCAGAATTCTCGTGACATGAGTCTTGTATACAAAAATACAAGTGGCTTATTTATATACGTTTCCCGGTAGTAGAAGGAGCAGTTTAGGCTTCTGCGAGTTCATTGTCTATGCTTTGTTTTATTGTCACGTTTGCATCAGGCGTAAGCTCTGGTTTGTGTATTGTTTACTCGCTGTGACTTCAGAGCAATTTCCTGCATTTGTCTCGCTGAATTAACTGACAAACGTGCATTTTAACGTGGTGAGTAAAATCTTCTAGATTGAAACACTGCCATTTATTTCATTACAACAAGCTTATTTGTGTTTGTAGATTCAGCTGTGACTAGAGGATTTTTAACTGCGGACCATAGGCTGCTAGAGTACGCCGTGCTGGTCTGATGGTATGTCCCTTTTAAGCAGGTTTTCTAGGATACTTAAAAAAAAGTTGGGGCGTTTGCCCTCAGCAACAAAACAGATGTCGGTTTGATGTTCCAATATGATCACTTAGAAAAATAAAAGATGCAGACGAATACTCTTTCAGCGTTTCTCAACCTTTTCACCATGGAGGAACCCTTAAATAATTTTCAGGTCTCAGGGAACCCCTGCTAATGGTTGTTATATCTGTAGATCATGGTACATTGGCATGATCAAAAAGTGTGCATGTAAGAATAAATTAGAGAATATATCATGTGGCTAACATCATATGACATCCAAAGTGGATAGTTTTTAACACCATTCTATGCATCTGAGGCAAAATTATTAGTAGTAATACCCGGAAATTAAATTAATGAGAATTTTGCCCAGAAAAGAATGAAAATTGTAGTGTCCCTTTAAATTGGTGCTTAGTGGATGGAGGACTCTCTTACACTGGGGGTCAGTCCTTACATTGTGGGTCAATGTAAGTAACGTCCCCTTATAGTGGTCAGTGGAAAGAATACCATGTTACATTGATAGTCAGTGTAGTGCCCCCATACATTATTTGGCAGTTTTCCAATATCAGTGACTCTGCCCAGTGATGTTGGTGCTGAAACTGCTACTGCTCAAGGAACCCTTAACAATGTCTGGAGGAACGCTAGGATTCCATGGTACCTTGTTTGAGGAAGGCTGTACAAAATGCTGCAACCCATACAAAACAATCAAAAGTTAGTTTACTGAAGTGAGATTGGCGAAAGATTGATTGATTGTTATGAATTACCATGCATTGCGCTTTCTGCGCTCCTAGAATACCTTCATTTTTCTTATTGTTCAGATTTGACTAAATGTCCTAAACAAGAAAAAAAAGTATCGCAAAATTCCAAAGCAATTTGTTTGTTGTACATGGATCCTTCACTCGAACTGCTGCATCTACTAGGAGTGCTGGGTTTTTGTTTTTAATTCACAGATGGTAATATGTTTTACTGCAGAGAGCATGCATGACTTGAAAGTGTGCTCCACCAGCTCTGGTGTGTTTATGGCATTATGGGAGCTCAGTTAGGATTCGCATGTGTTGCTAAAGTGAACCTGTCAGAAAAGAAGTATGGATGCTGCCACTGATGACGTATTCGTGAAGGTACCTATGGCTGTCAACTTCATCCTCGCTTCAGCTATTCAGTTGCTAGCAGGGAAAAAGGATCTACATTGGGATTTCTGCCATCCATGGCTACACAGCCCACACCTTCATAAAAACAAGTCAGCATTAGCAGCTCCCGTGTTTTAATGGATTTACTTTAAACAAACCCGTGAGCTTGATGAAGAGGGGATAAGCACCTGAAGGATCAGAATACAGACCGCTCCTTTACAGCAAGTTTCTTTCAAGAGCATCTGTCTACTCTTAAGGCCCAGAGACTTCTACAAAGCAAAAAAATGCAGACCTCTCATGGGCCTGCTCCTCTGGTCTCCCCATTGCCTACATGGTCTTCATGGCCACTGTGGAAGCAAGGGGTGGGCTATAATGTGAACACAACATTTCTAGTCAATTTTTGCATTTTAGAGTGCTCAGGATTTTAGGGGTACAGGAGTGCTCTATGTTTATGCAACAAGTTTACTCTTCATCAGGCTCACAGGTACAATATAAAGATAGAAGAAGCAGCTTAAATTCAGCTTCTGTGGCTAATATATGCTAGTTTAGCATCAGCTGCTTCCAGATCCAAAGGAAATGTTGTAGGATGGCAGAATTCAGTTGGCTGTTGAGGAAAGGACCAGAGTGGGATATAGCTCCTGAATAGTGTTGCCACCTGCCTGGACTTTTACTGGCATGGCTGGTAAAAATGGGACTTGTTCCCATAAATGTTTAATAGAAAAGAGCTCCTAAGGCCGGTATATTTTTCAGAAGAGGCGACAACCTTACTCCTGGCCATTGATTGATTGATTGGTTTTAATCAGTTCAAACTTTGCTTTATGAACATTTTGACATTTCAGAAACCTGGAGTTTAACATTGAGCCTGAACATTTTCTCTATATAGTATTAAATGGCTTTATCCTTAGGCACCAACGTGTACTACCTAAAAACTGAACATACTTTCCAAATCAATCTACAATAAATATTTCAAACAGGACTTAATCATTATCTTAAATGACTGAGTTCTACAAACTTTGCAGGTACCGGTGCCATTCTATAAATCAATCCCGATGTCTCCGCGGAACGCCCGTGGATCCCAGGCCAAGGCTGTACGTAGGACCGTATGTACGGTGTCTTCAAAAAGACATGCAAAAATCATTGTCCTTGTGATTCTGCTATTAAATGCCAGAGCCTCCTTGGCTGACTGGAGGGGTGCTTAGTGCAAGGGGTGAGTGGGCAAGAGTGAAATCAAGTTCAGCCTTGGCCTAGAATCCAAAGGGTCTCCAATGAAACACAAGGATGGATTTGAAGACCATCACAGTTGCTTGCAGGCACCACTAGGTACCCACACTTTAACAGTGTTGTTCCCTCAGGCACTTTTAGGCCATGTCCAGTTCACTTCAAGGATCATGTTTGCAGTAGCTAAACGGCCCTTCTTATTTTAACTTTTTTACATTTCCCAAGGCCAAAAATCTGATTACATTAACGGTCTTTTGTTTCATTGTATGGGGTGACCTTAGATTAGATATATTTATCAGTTCCACTGTCTTATGAATTATTTTCCACAGATCCCATATCTGCTCACAGGAAATACATTGTAAACATTGAACTTTCAGGATGTTTGTAAAAAGATAACATTGTGGGGATACGGTAAAATGAAATGCAAGAATTCTGATCCGAAGACAAATCTTTATACACGGCGACAGTGGACTGTCTGCGTGAGAGTAAGTGGATGTAGTGGCACAATGCTGTTTGTTGTTTGCAGACATTGAATTCATTGGCGACAGAAGCTGGACTTTGTCGCAGTCACTTTAGTGTCAAAGGGAATGAAATCATTTGAACTTGTCAGAATTTGCTCCAGGTGTGTTATTTTATCTTTATTATACTTAATGGATATACTTGTGACTTTTTGTTAAATGGTTATATAAAGAATAGAGATTGTAAAATATTTGTATCCTGCATTCACTAAAGTAAAGATAATGGCTTTTACTGTGCACTCTCCTGCATTGTGTCATCTTTCTGCTGAACTCAATTCTGATACCTGTTCATGACATCAACCGGGTGGAAGTATTTCTGATGAAAATGGCGCTTCTTCGTTCCCAGAGAGTAAGTACTTTTTACTTGAAGTAAGTTTTCCCTATAAAGCTTCAGTATTCTAATTAAATCCAGGGACGTGTGGTTAGGGGAGGCAGAGCCTCACCTAGTATTACATGTGAAACTCGAAAAATTAGAATATCGTGCAAAAGTTCATTTATTTCACTAATGCAACTTAGCCGTCTACCAGGAGATTTTGGAGCACTTCATGCTTTCTTCCGCAGATGAGCTCTATGGGGATGCTGACTTCATTTTCCAGCAGGACTTGGCACCTGCCCACACTGCCAAAAATGTTCTAAGATTGTGGATCTGGGTTTTCATGAGCTGTAAGCCATAATCATCACAATTATGACAAATCACGGCTTGAACTATCTTGCTTTGCATGTAATGAGTTTATCTCATATATTAGTTTTTAAGTTGCATTAGTGAAATAAATGAACTTTTGCACGATATTCTTATTTTTCGAGTTTCACCTGTATGTAGGGAAAAGCTGTCAGCTTCAAGTCTGAAGCTGACAGCTTTTTCTCCATTCAGAGCGGCTTGTAACATGTAACACAGCAGGGAAATCCTCCCCGCTGTGTAACCTGTCATGGACGGAGCGCTGCCTGTTAATTACAGGTGGCGCTGCATCCGGCTTTTGACAGTTAAGTTACACAGCTTGTGTAACAACATAGTTAGGCAAGAGCTGCAATAACCTCTACTTGGTATTAGGCTCGAGCTCTGTGGAATGTTTGGACCAACGGCAAAGTGCTATTGGTCCAAGCCTTCCAATCAAGGGCGGGGTGTCGGTGGGCTGGGGGCGGGGCAGGCATAGGGAATGCCTAGCATGGACCATACTGCACATCACTGATTAAATCTAATCTTAATCTAATTCTATTTTTTTTTTTATTCTCCCTTGGGGTGGAGCTTCCCCGGCACTGCAAGGGTTAACTGCTCATTTTTGTCTAGGGCTGAAAATAACAAAGTTCTACTCACCTGATCCTGTGTATCTGTGTATAGATCATGATGAATCACTGACCTTAGACCACTGCAGCAGAGGGGGAGAGAAGCTCCAGGGACCGGCTTAGAGTATAGAGTGAATATAACTTTTTTTTTTTTTTTTTTTCCTCCCTAGACTAAAGCGAGCAGTTAACCCTTGCAGTGCAGGGGTAGCTCCACCACAAGGGTTAATAAAACATTTTTTTACCCAGAGTTCTTCTTTAAGGTTAAACTCGTGATAAGTGACACAATTTTCTGCATGTCTGTATTCATTAATACGTTATTACATGTACTATGTTAAATGCAAGCAATGGAGATACCAGAGTTTGACGTGAAATTAACCTCTTGCAGGTTCCAGACAAGCAGATCTTAGACTAGGAGAGGGAGAGGTCAATTGTGCTGCAATGTTCATTTGAGAGCAAGTAAAAGGCTGATAGGAGGACAGAGCAGAGTGGCAGGGAGGTGAAATAAGTGGTGTGTTGTTTCTTCTTCACTTTCCAGTCACAAGCTAGGGGAGGAACAAGACCTGGAAGTGTTCTCCATATACATGGAGGATTAAGCACGTAAAACAATGTTCCCTTTATAAACAAGCATTCATACAGTGCCATCGAGCATCACCACATTACTCTAAGGCCTGCCTCTGAAGGAGGTTATGAATCTTGGCCTATCTGCAGGACCCCCAAGGTATTCGACAAAGCATTGGTCAAGTACCATTTAATGTAGCGGAGCGGAAGGGCTTGACAATGTGACAGATTTCCTGTAAGCGGTTTTTAACTGTAGCAGAGATCAATCCGGTCTTCTGCCCTGCCAGACAAGGCTGTGCTGAGGGGCAGAGCTCTGTAAATCTCAGGACTGGATAAACAGAAATGCAGATCCTTTGTCTATCTATTTTTAAAGAATACTTTGAGTAGTAAACCAATTTTTCGACAATCTCCTTTTTGCACTTAAAGAAATGGAAAAAAAACTTTTTGTTGCAAGATTTTCATCCCCTTCAAAGTTTCTGCAGACTTTGTTGCAGTTGTAGGCTATGTTGCCTCTACATGTGTTAAAGGAATCATGTAGGTGCACCCGATGCGTATATACGTTTATAACTGTGTGCACGCGGGGGACTTGAACCTTTTTTTTTTTTTTTTTAATATGAGACTTTAATTTTTTTTTTTTTACACTTGATTGCTATCCCATAGGGGGCTAAAAATCCCCCTATGTGATTGTTAATACACAATGGCAGGTCCTCTTTATGGAGACATTGGGGGTCTCTAAGACCCCCTAATGTCACCTTGGGACCCCCAAAGAAGCTGATGAGGCAGAGATCTGCTTTACCAACTTCTTCTCTGGCTATAGCAGGCAGAGAAATGACAGCTAAAGGCGGAAGTGATGTAATAGATATCGCTTCCGCCTTTAGAGAGAGAAGGAGAGACCGCAGAAAAAAAAAAAATCATGTACATGTACGTCCACCTGCTGGGAAGGGTCCGCAGTCTGCCCGTATTGTTACAATGGGTCGACGGCAGGGGGTTAATGTCCCTCCTTCACGCCTTTTATAAGACCATCTGACTATATCTCAATGTACATTTACATTCATCATGTGATCAAGTGTCGAGGTGGAACCAGGTCATAAGTCAACTGTGAGTTGTGGAGCGACATCACACAAATTTACATAAATGAATAAACATATATACATACATTTTTCTTGTGGGTACCCTAATCTAACCTAACCTAGAACTCCCTTTCCTTCCCACTCAGGTGCCTACTTACCTCCCTGTGGTAGAGGTGACCACCTCCATGTAGAGTAACTATAGACATGAATGGGGGCCAAACTCCTACAGGGTTATTCACAAAAGGGTGAAGAGTTAGGAGAAGGCAGGAGAAGTGAACAATCTAGGACAGGGGTCAGCAACCTTTTACACACCGAGTGCCATTTTTGCAACCATCAGACAACCGAGTGCCATTGAACAATAGTGCACCATGGTATTAGCAAATTTCAGTTTTTGTACTCATAAAGTGTCTCTTGTATAGGAGTGCCACCCCATTCATGTCTATGCGCAGGCACATCCAGCACCTGAGAAGATTTCAGGCCAAGGATATAATCAGTTCACGTAAGAATTAAAACACACCATTTATAGGCCAATTTTTCTATAGGCACAAAACACCTAAAGTTTTCTGCCAAGCAGTGCAAGTGAACCGATAGATGATTCAATTTTGTGCTTGTAGTTTTCCTTAAAGTGAACCCTTTAACAACAATGACATTGTGTACGTCCTCCCAACTTTCACAAAGTGGAAACCTTGTTAAAAATCCAACAGGTTTAAGTTGCCAGTACTTGTAAATACCTTTTTGGTCTTTTCTTTTAATTGCAATTTATCAAATCTAACCCAGGCAAGCGTTACATGTTTGCCTTCTGCAGCCTCCTCGGATACCCATGACACATATTCCAGGAGACAGCGGTGACTTTGAGGCTGGAAATGTAGTTATTTCTCCCTTGTGCTACTGACACCATGCGAGCATGTAAACGGAAAGACACGGCACAAGATCTGTCATCGGTACGATATCCGTTATATCGTCATCGGCACTCGCTGCAAAAAGCAGGATATGCAGCATCTGATTAAAGGAGGACAATGAAGTACTCGCCACGCGTCATGGCTACTAGATGAATCTGGAGTTTAGGAAATGAATACTGGACTTATTTCCTATGCTCCATCTAGTGGTCATAATGGGGCATTACATTGCATCCTACCAGAACTGACATTTCTTTTGCCTGTTTGCACAGAATGAATGGTCAGAGATTCGCAAGGCGAATGGCTCTGCAAATCCTTTATAAATATACTCTAACGACTGGTCATAATAAAACAAGACAACGATCAGGTAAGCTAATGCAGGTCATGTGTTGCAAATGTTGATGGCCACACAGTAAATGTCACAAAGCTTCTTTATATCTTTACGTGGCTCTGACCTGAAAACAAGGCAATGCTAGTGATGTGAACCTTCACTGTCATCCACTATTTCCTGCAGGAATCTCTGTTCATCATAGAGGTAAATGCGAGAAGTGCAAGCAATAGCTTATGGCTGTTGTAGTGCAGGAGTGAAAATGATATATTGCCATGGCCATGTAAGATCAGCCAGACTACAGATCAACCTGACGAAGTGCAAGAACAAGTTCTGTCATGATGGACAGGCTGTTAACCTCATTGAAACTGCTGAGCTAGGAAAATAGAAATGTAGCCAATACTTTCATATTTTGAGGTGCAGGCTTTCAAAAACCATGCCTGCAGAAGGAAATCAAGTGGTTGATGTACTAAAGCATCAGTCGCCAACCTTTCGGACCTCACGGACCACTAGATTTATTATTTTAAATTCCGCGGACCACTAATATGATTTTTTTTTTTAAATATATATATTCTCATATTTGTTTCCTCATATATAAATATATTCTTGTGTCTGTCTATACACACACAAATATATTTATATATGAGGAAACAAAAAATATGAGAATATATACACTGAGTGGCCAGATTATTATGACCACCCCATCAGTACTTCGTTGGGCCACCTTTTGCCTTCAATACGGCGGCGATTCTTCTTGGCATTGACTCCACGAGATGTTGACAGGTGATGCGAGGAATCTGACACCATGCCTGATGAATAGCACTGTCCAGTTCTGTGAGATTTGATGGTTATGGAACCAGCTGCCTGATGGCTCTTTCAACTTCGTCCAACAAATGCTCAATTGGATTGAGATCTGGTGATTGTGGGGGCCACCTAAGCAAGGTAAAGTCTCCCTCATGTTCTTGAAACCACTCCTGCACAATACGAGCACCGTGGCATGGCGCATTGTCTTGTTGGAAGAAGCCATCTCTATTGGGATACGCCATCAACATGATAGGATGAACTTGATCAGCAACGATACTTTGGTATGTTGTGCTATTCAGACGTTGTTACACATGAATTAAAGGGCCCAAATCATGCCAGGAAAACATGCCCCAAACCATAACACTTCCCCCACCAGCTTAAAGGATTGTACTCATGCATGTGGGGTGCATGCTTTCATGCTTTTCCCGCCAAATTCTCACTCTGCCATCTGCATGATGCCACTGTAAATGTGATTCATCGGACCACATGACTTTTTTTTCCCAATGCTCGACTGTCCAATCGTTGTGTTCCCGTACGAATTGGAGACGTTTTATCTTGTTAACTGCAGACCGCAAAGGCGTTTGAACAGGCCTTCGGCTTCCATATCCCATACGATGCAGTGTACGGCGAACAGTGCGTTCAGAGATCATTTGAGAGGATCCCTGATTAGGATCTGAAGTCATTTGATGCACTGTTGCCTTGTACCAGTCTTGCCACTCTCCGTTCTGCCCTAACATTGACTAGTCGCTGGCGGCCACAATTGGCACGTTCAGACCCAGATTTTCGGCTGACAGTCCAGTCTTTAAACACTTTAACAACAGCTGCTCTTGAACATTTAACGAATTCTGCTGTTGTGCTGATACTCGCTCCATGGCTCCGAGCGCCAACAATCATCCCACGTTCAAAGGCTTTTAAATCGCGTTGTTTACCCATATCTTCAAAAAAATCACTTCTACTGTCATGGTAAACAACCTGCTTCCCTATTTATAATGGTCTGGCCCTCTAGCAACTTCAGCGCAAAATTATAGCTAATTTGCCTACAAACGTCAGGTGGTCATAATAATCTGGCCGCTCAGTGTGTGTGTGTGTGTGTATATATATGTGTATATATACACATACATACATAGGTGCGAATGGATAAATATACCTCGTCTACATCTGTGCACTGAAGGATTGTGCACAAAGCCATGCGTTTTTGCACACGCTGCAGCACTCCAAAACTGTGTCACTTTGTAAGATGCACTGCAGTGCCAGTCACTGGTAATGTCACCCCAACGCACCTTATGCTTTTTTCTGTGTGAAATCGCACCAGAGCGCATGGTAGCAAACTGCTGGTTATTTTGCTTTATATGATGCTAATGATCAGATCCAAGAAGATAGAATTGTGCAGTACTGTAAGTCTGCAAAATGGAGAAAGGGGGCACAGTTCTAGGACGGCGTCCTCTGGCACCTAGCTGAGAGGACGACGACGTTTGTTTGTCCGTATTTATCCGTTTGCAGTTTAAACTGACAGCCCAGCCCTGCAGATTACATAGGGTGACCCGCTCTTTCTTTGCAATCTGTGGGGCTGGGCTGTCATTTTGACAGCCAGGTCCCCAGGAGTGCTGACCCCCCCCCCCCCCCCCTATCATTGATTTCCCTGCACATTCACCAGCTCAAGAAATATTGACAGATATTAACTAGGGATGCGCCGATACTAGTATCAATACCGAGTATTTGGGCAAGTACTGTTACTCGCCCAAATGCTCCCGATACTTATCCCAATATCAGGAAGCTGGGCGGCAAGTCATTACACGCCACCCAGCTTCATGTTTGGCCAGAAAACTGTCTCCATGCTCCCTCGTCACTAGGGAGCATGGAGCTGGCTTCGTGCCCATCAGGAAGCCAGGTGGGCTGGTAATGACTTGCCCCTCCCAGCTTCCTGATTGGTCAGGAAGCAAGTCATTACCCGCCCCCCTGATTGGCAAGAATGCTAGCTCCATGCTTCCTCGTCACCTGATGACGAGGGATCATGGAGCCAGCTCATTAGAAAACGGGGCGGTGAGTCATTACTCGCTGTCCAGTTTCCTTAATGGGACTTCCGGTATTGATATTCGGTATTGGTGAGTACTAAAAAAAATATCGGTAATCGATACCCCAAAACTGGTATCTGTGCATCCCTACGATCAACCAACAATCAGCTCTTCATTTGAGATAAAAGTGATTACCTTACTATTACCCTGGCACCACAACACGAGGTGGCCCCTGCAGGAACAGCAAAGACACAACAGGCTCCAGATGTTGTAAAAACAAAACTGGTGGCTTGGGATACGATGTGCAGCAGCAGATTGACCCGGTGAATGTGATATTCACTGTGTTTTCAAAACGCTCCCAGGGCTACACCGCTTCTCCACAGCACACACGCAGGGGAAAAACCAGGTGCTCACCGGCTGGAGCTCGTCCTCACTCCCACGTTAGCTGCCCTCAAATCAATAAAAACATCCGGCCGCACTCCATGTGTTGCTGGAAACTTTTCATTAAAATCACAGGTACACAAAGTCCCGCCTCAGATCCGCCCCTCTACGAATAAGCCAGGATTGGGTGAAATGCGTTAGTGTTGCCTAAAGCTGGCCATACACCTATAGTTTAGCTGCAGACTTTCTATGGTCAGATGGGAAAAGTGCAAGATTCCTCCATCTACGCTAAACTGTGTGGATGGAGGAATCTCCCACTGGGTCAAGCTTCAGTATCTTGCTACTCGGCCCCGCTGGCTCTCAAAACACCTGGATAATCTGATTGGATGCAGGCATTGTTCAGGTGTTTTGAGAGCCAACTAGCAAGATACTGAAGCTTGGCCCAGTGGGAGATTCCTCCATCCACACAGTTTAGCGTAGTTGGAGGAATCTGTTGCACTTTTCCCATCTGACTATAGAAACTCTGCAGATAATCTATAGGTTTATGGCCAGCTTAACTCGTATTCACTGCCAGCTGAGAATCAGCCTGCCACTTGTCTACTCCTGGAACGTGAAATCCTGCCCAGAATCAGCATCAGCCAATGGTTTGGATTCCACTAAGGCCATGGGGGCAATGAGATCTAGAACCTGCAGAAGAGGTTGTAGAAACACGTTTGTGGCCCCTGTGATCAGTCAGCAAGTAACTAGGTGATTTGGAATGATTGGGGTAAAAACTTCAATTGAAAGGGGGAGAAGAGCCATTTACATCTGACGGCCAATAAAAAGACTTGGAACAGACACTGAGACCAGAAGATAACATGATTCCAGGCTGCAGACATCGGCAACCATTGATAGGAAACCCCATATGTGACGGAGCAAATGAATTCTTCCTGTTTATTTATTTCCTGACAGCAGCAAAACCCGATACGGAAAAGAATGTAGTACGAGCCTCACAAATACGCTTTATTTAGTGTTTAGAATTCTTACAAACGACATTTTCCTTCACAGAAGAAAACATTGTATTACTTTGTATGGTGTTTGCACTGTAAACAGAATTTGGCACTGGCAGTCATTCTGACCAAAGTCCAGAGGTGAAACGTTGAGCCGCACAAGCACTGAATCCACTAAATGAGAGGCTTCTGCTAAGTACTTATTACATGGAGGTTTTCCTGGACACGTTATGGATGCAAAGTGGTGCCGCCCTTACTCTACTCTCTGGATAAAAACGAATGAGGGCTTGTTCACACCAAGCGCGGAGCAGTTACAGAACGGTTTAAAACTGCGTCCAATGTATTCCAATGGTATTTTGGGCCCTAGTTCACACCAGAGCGTCCAGTTCCAGAGCATGTGGAAAAACTGCAGCATGCCCTATTTCTTCTGCTCTGGAACGCACCAAAACACATCAAAGACGCATGCAAATGCCCTGGAACACACAAAGTCCATTTAGACTAAAAAAAACAAAAACAGCCCGTAACGCATCAAAAACGCGGCAAAACACACTGCACTGCGTGTGCAGAAGCTCAGGCATTTCTGGTCTGCAATTGGTGTGAACAAGCCCCGAGACTTTGAATGGGTCGTTCACCCCCCTCTGCCCCAGCAGGAAGTACATTGTGGTGGATCCTGGAGCCCCAGCAGGAAGTACATTGTGGTGGATCCTGGAGCCCCAGCAGGAAGTACATTGTGGTGGATCCTGGAGCCCCAGCAGGAAGTACATTGTGGTGGATCCTGGAGCCCCAGCAGGAAGTACATTGTGGTGGATCCTGGAGCCCCAGCAGGAAGTACATTGTGGTGGATCCTGGAGCCCCAGCAGGAAGTACATTGTGGTGGATCCTGGAGCCCCAGCAGGAAGTACATTGTGGTGGATCCTGGAGCCCCAGCAGGAAGTACATTGTGGTGGATCCTGGAGCCCCAGCAGGAAGTACATTGTGGTGGATCCTGGAGCCCCAGCAACAACATCGAGCATTGTATCATCTTTCTCCATGACATGTTTTATCAGCTTATCGGAGAGGAGTGATGCTGGGGATCTGCACCTACAGCAGCACTTCACTTTGTTGTTCTAACAAGGTTACCCATTACTATTTTTTATTAAAACTCCACACTAATAAAATAATGCAGCGCAGTATTCATTAACCCCTTCATGACTGAGGCCTTTTTTTTCTTCATTTTTTTGCACCCATGTTATATTCCACATTTTAGGCCGAAAATGACTTAAAACATTCTATATTTTCTGAAAGCCCAGGCCCTGTAGAATAAAATGGTGGCAGTTGAAAATGTTTATGTTGCACGATATTAGCGCAACTCCTTATCAAACCCCAAAAGTTAGTGAAAAATGTACTTAAATGCCCCAAAACACAATAAAATACCAATTTTTTAAATAAAATATCAGATGAGGTTACAAGTAAATAGATACCCAACATGCCCAGGTTACAAATTGTGTGCGTTCGTGAAACGGCGACAAACTTCAGCACCCCAAAAAGTCCATAGACGACGCTTTAAAAGCACCCACAGGTCATCAATTTAGGGATACCCCAAAATATTGGCCCTAGAGTTATTGCTCTCACACCAGCGTGCGCGGCGATACCCAGCATGTGCAGCGCGTTCGTCGTTTTCATACGTTGGCGCACCCGATGCGTGTTTACGTGGCGACGCGCGTGCTCGCGGGGGACTTTAAAAATGTTTTTCTTATTTTTAGGTTTATTTTATTTCATTTTAAAAACTTTTCTTTTTTTTAACTTTGTTGCTATCACATAGGGGGGCTTACAAGCCCCACACATGATAGCAGATGGTGGTGACAGGTACTCTTTAAGGTCCAAAAGAACCCCCAGTGTCACCTTTACACTTCAAATAAGCTATTCAAGTGCAGATGGCACTTCAATAGCTTATTGCTGGGCTTCAGGAGCCCGGCACTGACAGCTAATGGACCGGAAGTGATGCAATCTCCATAGAACGGGGAGGGAAATCGACAAACGGAGGTTCGTCCAACTCCTCCCCAGCTCCCTGCCGACACCAGAGAATCCGGGCCCGTAGGAGGGGCAACGGAGCCCGCGACTGTAGAAGCGATCTGGCGACAGCTGAGTCGCCAGAATCGCTTCTATTGTCTATTGACAGTCGGCTTTACAAGTTTAAACAGAGTCCCGGCAGCTAGTCTGTTTAAACAGCCCCGATGCTGGCGTCGTACAGTGTACACGTCGTCAGTCGTGAAGGGGTTAATACATCAATAAATATAAATGGGAGCAGTGTACGTACATGAATCTGACTTGGCATCAGTGTCTTTCAGTCCCTGTACAGCAGAGGAGGGAGAAGCAGCACAAGGAGCAAATCAGTTTGGGCTGCATTGCCAGCAGTATACGTGTGGGGGGAGGGAGACAGCAAAGTGACAAACTGATGAGCTCATCAGTCTGCTGATTCTCTTTTGCAAGATGGGGAGGGACATGACCTGTAAGTGTTACGTAACTGCAACAGAAAAACAATCAGGTCCCCTGCCCTGTCAGTCATTGCTGTGTTATGTAGTACACCGGGATGGACAGAAATATGCTGCCAGATCAGTAGTGTCACTCTGACAGTATCACATACAATGTAGGACCAGTCATGCTGCAGTGTATGTGAGGATATCCTGGGAGCCGTACAGGTCGGAAAAAGGGCCACCCTTCATCATGGCTTTGGATCATATACAATGCGTCTGTATTATATGGAGGTACTAAGGACCGCATATGACACTCATAACACGGCTGCTCAGGTTATTAGAGAACGATTTCAAGTTGTGCCATTTTTTTTTAACGAAACCAGGGCCAGAAAATCCCAGGCGCAGGTCCCCAATGCTCCTTAAGAGTTACATCTGGTACCGTATATACTCGAGTATAAGCCGAGATTTTCAGCCCATTTTTTTGGGTGAAAAGTGCCCCCCTCGGCTTATACTCGAGTCAGCGCCAGTGCGTCTTCTTACTTACCTCGCCGAGCGTCACTGCTGCTCCGGTGTGCGGCGCTCCGAGCGGGGTCATCTGGCAGTCTCCGGGTCCTAATTTAGGTGGCCGGAGACTGCCAGATGACTAACATTTGAGGTTTTCTCTAGTTGCAGACAATGAAGCGGGCTCCTAAAGAAAAGTCCTGCTGCCTCCTGGATTGGACAGGCTGGCTCCCGAATTCCATATTATTTCCATCCCCGGGGTTAGGCAGCTTCTTTACATATAGCCAATCTATAAGAAGAATCTATTTCTATTAGGGAAGCGCCGATACTGAGTATTGGGGCAAACACTCGTACTTGCTCAAATGCTCCGATACCTTCCCCTATACCAGAACTTCTGGTCAAAGGGAGATTTCCTCTGACCGGCAGTGCCACGAGGGAACATGTAGCTGGCTTTCCGGCTATTCAGGAAGGCGGGCGGCAGGTAATGAATTGTCGTCCAGCTTTCTGATTGGTGGGGAGGCGGCTCCATGCAGTTTGGCTAGCTCGATGCTGATTGGCTGGGAAGCCTGCTTCCCAGCCAATCAGTATAGAGCCGGCCAAACAGGAACAAAGTGGCCCTTTAACCCTGACCGCCTTTCAACACTTCCTGGTGTGTTGAATACATGCTGCAAGAGAAGCGCACCAAAGCAGTGGAGTTTGAAGACACGGGACGCTGGAAACGTAAGTATGCTCCGGGGCTGGAAACAACTCTAGAATGCCGGCTCAGCATCGCGGCAGCCAAACAGCATGGAGTCGGCTTTCCGGGCAATCAAGAAGCTTGGCAGCATGTCATTACCCGGCTCCATGATAGCAGAAGTACCGGTATCGGTGCAGCCCTAATTTCTTTGATCAGAACTATGTACACAAATCATATCTGGTCTGTTACTATCTGCAGCTGTAATCCATTCTTGTTGGCACTGCATCTCCTCATCCGGTTTCACCTCTTTAAATGGTAATTGGCCTCTCACTTAAAAAGGAACGTTACCCTTATCTTTGAAATGACAATACAGGCATCTTTAGAAATGTTTAGTAATGACAATCTACAAAACAGATACTTATAGATAATTGGCGTATTTTTATTTTCTTGCCCGTGTTCTGACGGTGGCCATTTTAACTAAGGGCAAGTTATTAGATCTCCCTATGCTTCCTGGAACTCTGGCACAGGAGACTAGGACAAGTGGCCATGCACATCATCTGGGGAGGAAACTGGGTTTCCCTGAGATCTGGTGAGATTTCCCAGCAATGCTCTGCTGATGTAACCTTCCCAGGATGCAAAGCTTGGGCACAGAGTACATCGCTAATGCTCAAGAGGACCAGGAAGCGGAAAAATAATAACTATGTAAAAGCAAAATATGTTTAATGAATGAAAGATGATTTCATATCAGCACGCAGAGCTCTATGCTGATGTGATTTTTAGTGAAAGGGGGTAAAATGTCCACTTTAAAAATTGTAAGGTCGCAGTGCTGGGCTTGCTAAAAATCCAGCATTCAGTCCTGTGCTTTCCATACAGCAAGAACTCTTATGGGGGGAAACAAAGTCAATTTGGATGCAGAACCAGAGATGTTTTTCTGTTCATTAGATTCGCCCACTAAACAAATGTCCATAATTATAAATGGTGGTGACCATAAAGCACCTACACCAGGCGTAGCCAAACTCTGGCCCTCTAGCAGTGGTGGAACTACAAATCCCATTAGGCATTCAAAATGTCCACATGGCTTCAGCTGTCTATGGCGCTGGATCTACTGACAGTTTTCAGGGAAGGTTCTCTCTCTCTCCCTTTGCATCTTTTACTTTAAAACAATTTTTGATGAGATATTAGAAAGCAGGTCTGAGAAGATATTATTGTAGACACTCTTCCATGAGCATCTGGACTTGGTGCCTCCGAGGAACCAAGCACAACTAAGACACTAAATGGAGAGGTTTCTAGGAAAATACAAAAGGATTAGAGATTTGGCATTTCACAAACATACAAGGAAACAATAAAAAAGATAGGCACCCAGATTTCATGCAGTACTATGCCAGCACATGGCAGACTGCGAGGTAAACACACGGAGGTATTGGAGTTTTAGAAACATCGGTTCCATTTGATTTCTGAGCAAAGGTAAACACATCCACAGACATATCAAAGCAGCACTGTAGGCGAGAGAACTTTACGCTGTAGGCCGTGGAATCTGCATAACTTCATTCATTTGATCACAATTTCTTGTCCAAAGAGCTCGCTGGTTGTCTGTGGTTTCTGCAGACACTTGCCCATCCAAAACACTGAACAATATTCTCATTTCCTCTCTGAAGCAACCATCAACAGGATGTCAAGCGTCATGAAAAGGGGGGCGAGGACTCCTGCATTCCATCATATGTCATCCTCCAGTGTCCGCAGGTCTTTGTGCATCTTGCAGGAGTCTCAATATTCCTTTCCATGTGTACTCGCATTCAGCTGACTGTGTGTGCCATTTATCGAGGGAGAGGATTTCTCTGAAGCTCTTTCATAGTAGATTATATAAAATACTGGCAAAACAATCCCAATTAAAAGCATGACTAAAACTGCATTCCACCACCGGATACCCCAGTCTGCCCCGAGATAGGAGTCTTTTTGTCTAGGCGTAGGCGTCCCTCGAGGACTGCCAGAGCCAAACGATTCATTAAACAGTTCCTGGTTCTGTGCGGCCTTCTCAATGTTCTGGTCTATCTCCAGGAAGTACTGAGTGATGTCCCCTTTGTCTGTAGAAAGAACACTGGCATCCTCCGTTGGCTCGGTGACAATGCCATGAGAATTTACAGACCCGGAATTTTGAGTGCTGGGTTCCTCGTTGTGTTCGGAAAAAATCCCATGCACCTTCACTGGAATCTTAATTGTCTTTACAGCGTACATGTCCTGCTCTGTGAGAAAGTTGTTGGCTCTCTTAATGTCAGCGACCTGGAGGAAATAAAATGTAATCGTGACTCACAGCACTAGCCAGACGCAGGGGTCAGCATAAAAGAGCTGCTAACAACATATTCAATATTGTGTCAGATAGATACAGACCATATCTATCTGACAGGACCATTCTCACTAGAGCTGCAACAACAACTATTCGATTTAGTCAACGTTTTCCATCGTCGATTAGTCGGCTATCAATTAAAGGAGAACTATGAGATGAGTGATTTCCACTCACCTCATAGTTCTAGCCGACCTGTGACAATGAGACTGTCACAGGTCGGCTCAGTAGATCGTGAGGTGAGCGAACACATACCGGGTTCGCTCACCTCTCGATCCTGTCAGGGCTCTCTGCCGTGACAAGGGGAGGGGCTGGATTCCCCTCTCCGATCTGCCAGCGCTGACTGGCAGAACGGACGGGGGAGGGTGCGGGTAAAGCTGGCACTGCCTCTAGATAGGCAGAGCCAGCTGTCACTCACGCAGCTGGGCGGATCCCGATGTCCAGGTCGGGATCCGCTCCGGCGTCTCAATATACTGAGCTTAGGGTAGCGGGAGGACGCTAGTTTGTGTCCTCCCGTTACCCTAAGGAGAACTATGGGGAAAAACACTGACCCCATAGTTCTCCTTTAAATTAGCTGTTCAGGGCTCCAGACACGAGCCGCACACGCCGCGGTCCAGCCCCGGTTTTTCCTCCAATCCCAGCGCTCCTTACATCTAGCCGGGCCGGTCACATGACGGATGTCGGGGATGTGAGTGTGACAGGTGTCAGCCGGGGACGGAGAATATGGCTGGGGACGAGCTGGCATCCAGGCTGAACCGGCGGCTGGGGATGGGGGACCCGGAGGATGGGGAGAGGGAGTAGCCCAGCATGAGCGTCTTCAATCCCTACACCAAGTTCAAGAAGTTAAGCAGAAAGCAGACCAAAGACATGGATGGAATGTTCAGACAAGTAGGTGCCCCGAGCACCCCGGAGCATGGGACCCGACACCGTGCACCCCAATCCACCATCATACCCATCTTCTGCACCCCATTCCACCATACCGGTCCTCTGCACCCTATTCCACCATCATACCCAGCCTCTCCATCCCATTCCACCATCATACCCATCCTCACCATTCCACCATCATACCCATCCTCTGCACTCCATTCCACCATCATACCCATCCTCTGCACTCCATTCCACCATCATACCCATCCTCTCCAATAACACCAGCTATAGAGGAATACATCAGATCCCAGCAATAAATCATTATACAGCGCAATACAGAATAACACCAGCTACAGAGGAGTACAAATCCCAGCAATAGCACAATATAGTATAATGTACTATTGCTGGCATTTGTTGTAGTCCTCTATAGTTGCTGGTATTCTGCATTGCGCTGTCTAATGTACTATATTGCACACCACAATTTTTTTTACTTCCTCCGCTCCAAGCTTGCTCCTGTGATGGACTGCAATCTCGATACAAACTAGTAGTCCATCACTGGAGCCTTTTTTTTTTTTTTTATCCGATTAATCGAACTTAACAAATCAGCAAACTAATCGATTTTGAAAATAATCGTTAGCTGCAGCCCTAGTTCTCACTAGACCATCTACTAAAACGCTGAATTTTAGCGGACGGGCTACACGCTGCTGCATTTCTGGCAGCATGTGTTGTATCGCACACTGCCTGAGCAGTCACTACATTTTATTTATTTTTTCTGTTTAACTTTATGTGGAGTGTACAATGTGTGCACTGCGCTGCCTTGTGGTGACATCCACTGCGCTGTGATGAAATGCAGTATGTTTGCATGTTATCCCAGCGCAGTATACCGCCCATTACACCCATGTGAAAGGGTAGCTTGTAAGCTCCCGCGGACAGGGCCCTCCTTACCATCTTGACTTGTATTATAACTATAATGTCTTCATGATATTGTAAAGCGATGCACAAACTGTTGGCGCTATATAAATCCTGTATAATAATATTGTGGTGTAAAAGGGACACATAGAAAATAGTGGTTTTCTGTGGCCCTGGGGTGATCCGGTGAGGTACAACGCAGGTCACCGCAATCCATGTGACTGGGCCCTTAGTAAAATTAGATAGAGTTCAGTTTAACTTCAGTAATTACCTTGCAGCCATACTGCAGTGCCAGCTTGTTCAGGCTGTCATGTTCTGTGATGGTGCGCTCCAAGAAAACCACATCGCTGATTTTCTCCCGCAAAGCATTCTGACGTTGGAGCTCTACACCCCGTGCCCGTAATTCCATAATATCGAACTCCTCTTCAGATGAGCTGTCCAGATCCGCTGCTCCATTCGTAAACGTGTACACATGGCTTCCCTGAGAGGAATGGACTCCAGTGGGTGGGTGGAAGGAATGAGAGGGTCCCTTGAGGCGCATTGTTAGAGGGGCTCTAGAGAAGATTGAAATAAAAGAGTTCTGAATACAACAATGGGAATTATGGTGAGAAAAAAAAGTGACATTCAGCGGTTCACAAATGACAGTAAGGCCCCGTTCACATTGAGTGGTTCGCAAATCGCGCGTTTGATGCGCGGTTTGCATTTTGCGCGAGATCGCGCAAATGCTTGCATTGAGCAAGCTTGAATCGCGGCTAAATCCGCTCCAAAAAGTGTGTTGCTGTAGCGACATACGACCCGCCACAGGAGGACCCTTTGCCCCATTGAGAAGCACTGGAGCGCGATAAATCGATCAATGTGAACGGGGTCTAATAACGTGTTCTGGATTAAGGTTCAATGGACTTCACTGATCTAGTCACATGTTCTGTTTGCTGTAACCATCATTATTATTTCAGCCATGTGACAGCTCTCCTCTCTGCAGGAAATAAGAGTCATTATAGAACACAATCGTTATAGTATAGGGAATGTTATCATGGCCTCCAGCTTTCAGGCACACAGTATTCTCCGGAGCTCCCAATTCTCTACAGTAACTGAGGAATAAAGGAGATTTGTGGTATATAAACCCCAACAAACTCTTAGCTGGTCCCTTCTGGTCTGCTAATTAGAAACCTGAAAGCGTTTTGTTATATCGGTTCAATAATTAAGAATACAGCACAGGAAGCTCAGCAGGCATCTGGTTTTTATTATTAGTTCCCCACTATCTAGAGGACTACAGAACTCTGCTCTTGTGTGATGTGGAGAAGAGGGGGAGAAGTTTGTACTCCTGTCCTACAGAGAGAATGCTGTGGCAGGATCACAAGGTGAAAGTGAAGGGAAAAACGAATGAATGAATGAGGCCACCACATCTAAGAAGATTTCATTCTTGGGTTTAGCTGTGCCTGTACATATACTCCCTCCCGGCATAGCCCCGTATCTCCTCTCAGAGGTTTGCTCAATAGCTGGAAATCTGTGAATTAATCTGTATAAAAAGGTTACTCTCTACAGCAGGGGTAGGCAAACTAGCTCACCTTCCAGCTGTGGCAAGACGGTAGATCCCATCATGCCTCTCTAACTTGTGTCTGTGGCTGCAATGCCTAATGGGATTTGTAGTTGCTCTACATCTGAAGGGCCGGAGTTTGCCTACCTCTGCTCTACAGGATCAGCAGCAACATGCTTGGCAGGGGGAGCTGCAGGCACTCTCAGAATAAACTATGAGAACTATTTAAATATTCAAAAGGGAATAAATGAGACAAACAAAAAGGTATATTGAAGGTTTATATGTTATAGAATGAGACACAATGAAAGCCATTCTACCTGAGGGTGAGTGTGGGTCAGAGGATGCTTCCCACACTATCAGGTGACAGACTAGGATGCTGCATTAAACAAGGAGGGGCAATGGGATGCAAAGTCATTCAAACAATTGGATACACATCAGGTTGTCACAAACAATGTTATCATCTCAAATGTTTCATTGATTGATTTTGGAAAGTTCTTTCTATGCATAGTTTGTATTTACATGTGTACGTGGGAGTTGGGTTTGTTTACATAGACATTGGCGCGACTTCTTGTTCTGCGGCATTACAGGTGAAACTCGAATAATTAGAATATCGTACAAAGTTCATTTATTTCACTAATGCAACTTAAAAAGGTGAAACTAATATATGAGATAGACTCATTACATGCAAAGCAAGATAATTCAAGCCGTGATTTGTCATAATTGTGATGATTATGGCTTACAGCTCATGAAAACCCCAAGAACCCCAAATCCACAACCTCAAAAAAGTAGATTATTACATGCAATCAATAAAACAAGGATTGTACATAGAACAATATCGGACCTCTGAAAAGTACAAGCATGCATATGTACTCAGTACTTGGTTTGGGCCCCTTTTGCAGCACTTACTGCAATTTACTTTTGCACGATATTCTAATTATTCGAGTTTCACCTGTACATAATGATTGTGCTTTCCTACTCCTTCTCAATATGCAAATCTTTGGGTCACAGAAAACAACAAATGCCTCTGGTCAGGTTTATTTAACAATGAACAGTTTTGGTGTGATGCATGTCGTAGTCCTGGGACAGGAAGCAGAGGGAAGAATGAAGCCTAGGATACAAAGCTTTGATCTAATACTCAGAAGGTGGAGAACCAGGGGTAGGGCCACATGAAGCCGCAGCAGAATCAATGACTGTTCTGCACCAAGACTATTTCATTTGCAGCCAAATTGGGAAGAACACTTATACTTTAAAATTGCTCCTCACCCATCACTTCTCTAAACGGAATTTCTCTGTGGAATGCCAGGGGGCTGGGGAGGTCATGTTTACTATAATGAAGCCTGTCTGTACTGTGCTGGCAGATCTCATCAGTTGTGCACCAGATCTGAACACAGTCTGTCCTAACACAGGTGCAGCCTCACTCCAAGTGTACGCCCTTGACTCTCCTGGAGGTGTCCTTGAAATAAGTCGGGGTAACTGTATGTACGTTTGTCCTCAGCCATGACAGCTGTATTTTTATTGATTTCCCCAGCTGGGAAAATGCAACTTATCAGTTAGTGATCCATGAACTGACCTTGTGTACCAGATGTGAACATGTACTCGTGTTCCCTCAAGAGCAAAGTATAGAGATTGAAGAACCCAGAGCGACCAGAGCCAAAGAAAAACAACAACTGAAAGCAAAACTAAAAGTAACAAGTGATTTTATTCTATTTTTAGTGGATACAAAAAATACAAACTGACAGATGCCAATCAGGTTACCGACATTCCAACAGCTGCCACAGAAATCAATGGGGGATTGGATCGATATCATTTACTACTCAGAATTCTGCTCTGGTGCTTCCTCGGAGCTCATGAAGCTGGGACACAGTCAGTTTTGGTAGCTGATGCATACCACCACTTCTCCCAATGAAATGTATTCACATACTGAGGCACCTGCACTGCATCCTGGGATATGGGAGGACCCCACCTGACCACAGACTGGCTTTGTGTGTTCATGGGGTGTGCGATGGAGTTTTGGCAAAAAAAACAAGACAGTTTATACATCAGGGGTGGAATATATTATATGGGATTCAGGAGCTGGTCTGTCCAATCCAGGAGCCAGCAGGATGTATTTTTTTAGGAGCCAGCTCCATTGACAGCAACCAGAGAAAAGCTTGAGAGCTGGGTGCCAACTGTTATTTTTAGGGAGCATTGGTGACCTGGCTCCTGGGATCCAGTATACTGGGGTCCAGTATTTTGAGACCGCAAAGCACAATGTGAAAGTTCACTGAATACCTATGTAGACGGGGTTGTCATCCCCATAGGACACACAGATTCTCAATGGCGCCGTATAAACTTTGGGAATTTTTGTTCCTATTCATTAAAACGCATCAATTAAAAGGATTTTGTATTTCTATAACTGTAAGCCCTCGTTCACACCTGAACGTTTTGTAGCGCGTTCTACGCTCGACGAACGCTCTACAAAACGCTCAAACGTCTAAATCCCATTGTATTCAATGGGTCTGGTCCACACCTTGGCGTATTTCAGCCCGTCCCTAACGCGCTACAAAACGGCCCACGCCTGAAAAGGTACATGTACTACTTTGGGCCGTTTTTGTTGCGCGTTTCCATTGGGACACAGCCAAGTAGCCCTCGGAAACGCGCGTTTGTCACGCGATTTTTTTTACCGCGAATCGCGGTTAAAAAAAACGCACGACAGACGCGCATATGCAATACGCCTAGGTGTGAACCAGGGCTAATAATAAGTGTGGGCTGAACTACATCATAGAAATGCCCGAAAACCTCTTTACTTAGCAGGTGGATCAGCTAGTGTGCAGAGCCCACAATGGAAAGATACTCACAGCAAATACCTCCAATGTTAAGGGGAACGATGGACTACAAGGACTAGGAAACGTCCCATCTGCATGCTGGAAGAAGAAACAAAAGGAAATACAAATTCATAGTCACATGACCAGTACATGACTGACCCTTCAAAGAGCAATAGTGTGGAAAGAACTTCCTGGTATAAGACTTATTGACACCCAAAACGCATAAAAATATTTTACAAACATCCCCACCACCATCCTTTTGCCTAGACCAACGTAAAAGGTGTCCTTAGGAGTAAGTTATCCACCCAGATGCCACATTTCCACCAGCTGACAACACATTTGTCTGGCCTGGGTGGTGATTGTCATGTCTATGGGTGCCAAAGACGAAGCCTAGGATGATCATTTCCCAAAAAATAATGGAGGTCAGCCTGTGCTCCTGAAATGGTCCTCCGGTCACCGAGTCATACAAGTATGCAGCATACTGCCGGCCTAAAGGAATCCTAAGGATAGAAATATGGCCGCAGCTTCAATGATAACTATCAGGACTATTCACAAAAGGGTGAAGAGTTAGGAGAAGGCAGGGGAGGTGAACAATCTAGGACAACATAACTGAACTGGAAAATGAGCTGAATTGGAGAATGTTTCCAGTTCAGCTATGTTGTCCTAGATTGTTCTCTTCTCCTGCCTTCTCCAAACTCTTCACCCTTTTGTCGATAACCCTGTATGTATTTCCTGAAAAGTAGAGATTGTGCACTTTTATTTTTTTATGTTACATGAGCTTAGCGCAACTGGTTATCAAGCCCAAATAATAAAAAAACATATTGGGGTTGGAGAAACGAGACGCGGCGGGTCAAGGGAGGCGAGACGCGGCGGGGCCAGGGGGACGAGACGCGGCGGGGCCAGGGGGACGAGACGCGGCGGGGCCAGGGGGACGAGACGCGGCGGGGCCAGGGGGACGAGACGCGGCGGGGCCAGGGGGACGAGACGCGGCGGGGCCAGGGGGACGAGACGCGGCGGGGCCAGGGGGACGAGACGCGGCGGGGCCAGGGGGACGAGACGCGGCGGGGCCAGGGGGACGAGACGCGGCGGGGCCAGGGGGACGAGACGCGGCGGGGCCAGGGGGACGAGACGCGGCGGGGCCAGGGGGACGAGACGCGGCGGGGCCAGGGGGACGAGACGCGGCGGGGCAAGGGAAACCTCCACTGTCCTCAGGTTGGAGATGCGGGAGACGGCAGGCGGTGGGAGGCTGCCCTATACTATGGAGATGTATTGTGAAGCAGCAGCAGCCAGGATGTAAACAAACACTGCAGGGCGCAGCCATTGGATGGAGGGATGTTTTCATCTGTGGAGGGGGAGTTAGGTCAGGTCAGGGGAAAGGGAGAGGTTGACTTTGTTCTAAAGTGAAGTCATTCCTAATACCATTGTTTTTGTTTGGATGGAGGGGAGACAGGTTACAACCTCTGCCAGGTTTTTACTGCCGTCTCTGCCAGGTAGATTCACCCTCTCTATCTCACCGAAGGTGTCACCTGATCAGGAACAGAATAGGAATCTTCCAATGGGGACACCTGTTGCAGTGACAACCATCTAAGAGGCGATCTCCCTCAATTTGGAGAGATTTCCTCTCACTTCCTGTTGTGTCCTTATGACAGGAAGTAACGTAAGATCTCACACATCACCAAAAATATTACGGGGTGGGGGGGGCGGTGACAAGACCAGTCACCGTGCACAAGGACAGAGCAGCAGTGAGCTGTCTTTATTAAAGGAGAGGGGCGGAGACAAGACCAGTCACCTGCACAAGGAGGGAGAGAGAGAGGGAGCAGCAGCGACTGGTCTTTGTTACAGGAGGGGGCAGAGACAAGACCAGTCACCCTGCAGAAGGACAGAACGCAGCAGTGACTGGCCTTTGTTACAGGAGAGGGGCAGAGACAAGACCAGTCACCTGCACAAGGAGAGAGAGAGCGCAGCAGTGACTGGTCTTTGTTACAGGAAGCTCCAAGTCTCACGCTGGATGACTGCACAGATCTGGAAGAAATACACAAAGCTCACCAAGTACCAACAGACATGACTCTTGTATTTGTCTATCCCAAGGTTCAGCCAGAGGCCCCTCCAGGAGGAGTCTGCAGAGTTCTGCCAGCTGAGCACAGTGTCCTTACATAAGGCCATGCTGGGACTTGCAGTTCGCCAAAGCTGGAGAGGCCGCTCCCCCCGCTCTCCGAATTCCTGTTAAGAGAAACAAGCCAAGCTGTGCTTCCAGCCCCACCGAGTCATTCCCCAGCTGTGTACAAAGTGCTCCGAATGTCCTCAACTCTAATAACATAACCGTGGCAGTCAGCGGCCTACCTGAGCGCCCTTCACAGATGAGTGCTGCACAGGCCTCACATCCCCGAGCTTGGCGCGTCCCCGTGGCCGGTTATCCCCCTTACCGCCCGCAGTTTCTCCGGCTCTCAGTTCTCTGGTTATGTTCCTCCAGCCACCTGGATGGAAGGAAGCAGCGAAACTCCTCCTCCAGCCAATCACCACCGGCGGCGAGAATTTTGTTAGCCAATCCTAGCTGAGAGAAGCTGCTGGCCAGCCAATGAAGATACAAAAGAAAAGGAGTAGCGAACCAATGGTGAGACAGCGGATTGGGCGGTGGGGGGAGAGCTGAGGGTTTGACGTGTCCGCTGTGCCTAGCTGGTTACCCGCAGACTGCTGTGTGTCTGACCTTTGGTCACCTACAAGAAGGCGGCCATTGTATTGGTTAGAAGAGCGCGGCTCCTCCAAGTCAGGCTGAGTGGTAATAGAGCGGCCGCTGACGCGGACATGTCTGGCCTTGACTGTGGCAGAGTTCTATGACTTCATGAGGAGAACTGAGGTGATTGAGGGAAAACTGATCTTAAAGCGGCTCTTCAGCCTCATTTAACAAATTCCCTCATTGTATTTCTCACACTCCTCACCTTTGACAGAATTGAAAATAATGTATTTTTCTATTTGTTAAATATCTTTTCTAAGCTTCCCTTCCTCTACATTCTCCTACCAACAATAGTAACAGTGGTGGACCTAAGGAACAAAGGGCTCTGGTGCAAGATTTTTTTTGCCCCCCCCCGCCCCCCCCGAAAAAATAAACGCAGCGCTTAGCCGGCTGTCACTTTCTCTCCTACTGCTGGGGCACAGAGCTGCGCCCAGTGGGTAGGAGAGCGATCAAGGATGCACCTCTGTATCGGCAGAAAAATGGCACTTTCGCCATTAAGCCAAAAGTACAATTTTCGTCCGATATGTTTTGGCGGCCGCTATATCGGTGCGTCCCTAATATTTACAGAACTGCAGAATGGCATAGGCTATAGAGGACTACATATCCCAGCAATACTTTATACAGAAATGCTATTGTTATATAAAATACTGCTGAGATTTGTAGTCCTCTATAGAGGGTGCCATTCTGCATTGCTGCCACAGTACCTTTTAGACTACAAATAATAATTATTTTAACCCTTTCGCTGCCAAGGACGTACGTCGTACGGAGCTACAAAAGTGCTTCCAGCTGGCCAGCTCAGTACGTCGTACGGACCTGGCATTTACAGTTCTACTATAAGCTGATGGTCGCTTTAGGGGACTGGTCAGTAGCTGCAGCGCGCTGTGATTGGCAGAGGGTTGCCATCGCAGAAGAACGCTAACCCGGATCGGGAGCCGCGCTATACGGAGGGAGCCGCTCCACTGGAGGTTTTCAGCGTACTGGCCGGCAGACGGGACCCCTCATTTCGGCGCGCGGCGGGCCCCCCATCTCTGCGCCTGGAGTGACGGATGAACGGATGATCCGACACTCCCAGCGCAGAGATGGGCGGCACGCTGTACCGATCCAGTGCTGGACCCCCCCAGGCCGAGGCCCCGGTGCGCCCGCACCTGCTGCCCCGGAGGTAGTTCCGCCACTGCCTACCAATGATGTTGCTGGTACTGCCCTCAAGACACTGGGGATATGAGCACCATATATCTCTGTTGTATTTGAGAGCGCTACACGGCACCTGCGCACTTAGTGCTCTATCCAGGGAATCACATTGTTTATATGTTACCGTGGTATTGGATTTTGCAGGTAGCGCGCTGAGTGCCAATGTGTTGGATTAGTGGCACCTGCCATATTGTTTACATTTTGCCATAATATTGTCTTTCGTGTAAATAATACAATTTTGTGGGTAGATTGCTGAGTGCACAGGCGTTGCTAGTCCCACGCATGTGCACCCAGCGCTCTACCTGGGAAGTCCAATACCATGGCAACATGTAAACAATATGGTTGGCTAGAGGCGCTAATCCCATGCACATGGACCCAGGACCCTACCTAAGGAAACCAATACCATGGCAACGTGTAAACAATATGATTCTCTGGCTAGAGATAGGTGCCATTAATCACATGCATACGGCTCCAGGACTCTACCTAAGGAAACCAATACTATCTAAACAATGTGATTCTGTGGCTAGAGCGCTGAGTTCGCGAGAGCCGCCAATTCCATGTATGAGGTCCCAGCGCTTTACCTGTAAAATCCGATACTGTGTCAACATGTAAACAATATGATTCTCTGACTAGAGCACGGAGTGCATAGGTGCCGCTAGCCCCACGCATACGGCCTCAGGACTCTACCTAAGAAAACCGATACCGTGGCAACAACTAAATATGATTCTGTGGCTAGAGCGAGAAGTTTGCAAGTGCCGCCAATCGCACGCATGTGGTCCCAACGGTTTACCCGCAGAATCCGTTACCATGGCAACGTGTAAACAATGTGCTTCCTTGTCTAGAGTGTTGGGTGCACAGCCGCTGCTAATCCCATGTACGCACCGATTCCAGAATTCCTTGAAGGATATATGACTTCTGGGGATATATGACTTTCATATCCCAGGAATCTGAGGGCAATATGAGTCAATGGCTAGAGCACTAAGTGCACAGGCATAGAATCCTCATGGAGGGCAGCAAAGAATACTACCAGGAAGTAAAGGGAGAGATAATCCTCTGCCCCTTACTGCAAATGGCTGCAGTGACTATAAAAATGTGAAAGAATCCACTGAAACGAAAGCTTGCCGTTACCAGTCAATATATTTCTTTTTACATTACCATCTCACAACTTTATTAATGGGGCCTTTGTTTAATTTTGACAGTTCAGATAAAGTTCCACTGTAAAGAGGATTAGGATAGAGTTTCATTATGAGCCTAAGTAGAAAATCAGGGGTTTAAAAACAAAACAAAACAGGAAGCACCAGTTATAGAGAAAAAAAGAGCCCTTGTCTGTTGTGTGGGACGGAGAGACATGCACAGATCTGTTGCAGTTTTCACATTATTATTTAAAAGTTGGCTAACAAACCCTGTGACCATAGCGGGTGATTGGACTGACACTAAAGGCTGCTCGGTGCTAAACCCTCACAGCTGTCTGTCATAGTAGGCTTGGACTGGCTCTCAGAGTAGGCAGAAATTGGTGCTCAGAGTAAGAGTGAACTTGTGATTGGAGTTGGAGTGGAGTGGTGCTCACAGTTGACTGTCTCTGAGAGTTGCTGTGGGCTGGGGCTCGGTAGGAGTGTTTCCCAGAATGGGAGTGTACTGGTGCTTATAGTAGGTGCAGTCTCAGTGTTGGAAAAGACTGTCCCTCACAGTAAGTGCTCAGAGTAGGTTGGTTGGCACATTGAATAGGCATGGACTGGCCATCAGAGTTACAAAGGATTGGTGCTAGGAGTGTATTGAGGAATCAGAGTAGAAGTGGACTCCTAGCCTTTGTTGGAATGGACTGGGGCTCAGCGTATGAGCTGCTTGGTTCTAGGAGTGTATTTTGGACTCTGAGTAGAAGTGGACTCCTAGCCTTTGTTGGAATGGACTGGGGCTCAGAGTATGAGCTGCTTGGTTCTAGGAGTGTATTGAGGACTCGGAGTAGAAGTGGACTCCTAGCCTTTGTTGGAATGGACTGGGGCTCAGAGTATGAGCTGCTTGGTTCTAGGAGTGTATTTTGGACTCTGAGTAGAAGTGGACTCCTAGCCTTTGTTGGAATGGACTGGGGCTCAGAGTATGAGCTGCTTGGTGCTAGGAGTGTATTGAGGACTTGAAGTAGAAGTGGACTCCTAGCCTTTGTTGGAATGGACTGGGGCTCAGCGTATGAGCTGCTTGGTTCTAGGAGTGTATTGAGGAGTCGGAGTAGAAGTGGACTCCTAGTCTTTGTAGGAGTGGACTGGGGCTCAGAGTATGAGCTGCTTGGTGCTAGGAGTGTATTGAGGACTTGAAGTAGAAGTGGACTCCTAGCCTTTGTTGGAATGGACTGGGGATCAGAGTATGAGCTGTTTGGAGCTAGAAGTGTATTGAGGACTCAAAGTAGAAGTGGACTCCTAGTCTTTGTAGGAGTGGACTGGGGCTCAGAGTAGGAGCTGCTTGGTGCTAGGAGTGCATTTTGGACCCGGAGTAGAAGTGGGCTCCTAGTCTTTGTAGGAGTGGACTGGGGCTCAGCGTATAAGCTGCTTGGTGCTAGGAGTGTATTTGGCACTCGGAGTAGAAGTGGACTCCTAGTCTTTGTAGGAGTGGACTGGGGCTCAGCGTATAAGCTGCTTGGTGCTAGGAGTGTATTTGGCACTTGGAGTAGAAGTGGACTCCTAGTCTTTGTAGGAGTGGACTGGGGCTCCGAGTATGAACTGCTAGGTGCTAGGAGTGGACTCGCAGTCATATTAGCAGTGGACTGGTATTCAGGATATGATTAGACTGACTGTCAGAGAAAGTGTGGACTGGCCGTTAGTGTAGGAGTCCACTAACGAGTAGAAGTAGACTGTTGAATGTGCTGGTCCTTGAAATAGGAAATGCCCAGTACATTTCTGTATATGTCCTTGGTGTTTAGAGGCAAGGGGATTTTTTTTCCAGAACAGAAAGTGTATATCCTTCTGTAAATAGAATTGGGTTATGTTATATGGCCATTTTAGAGCTCCACAGTCTGCCATCTGTCTGTGTTAACAGAAAACCATCAAAAACTGACAAAATATTGCACACAGAATGATTGCAGCTACAAAGCTTGAATAACACGTGCTGAGTCATTGTCACTCCAGGAAGTGTAAAATAGTTGCACAATCATGTCAAATTAATTTGCATTGTGCAACATTTATACCCAATTAATAGGTCACTCTAGGCGTGTATGAGTGTGAACACGTCTGTTGTTACTGTGTAGCATTAATGTACATGTCTGTATGTAAGTTGCAGCCTGGTGGAGTATAGGGTAGAAGGTAGGAATGCACAAATACCAAGTACCATACGTAATACAAGTACAAGTACTGATACTTTTCCAACTCCAAGCTGTCATTTTTAAGGAGCATCAGCTATGGGGCTATTGGGACTTGTGCATCCCTGTTTTAATGTATGATTAGTTTTATATATACTGTATATATTAGGGATGCACCTATACCATTTTATGCAGACCAAGTACCTATACCTGTCCAAGTACTCACAGATACAATTACTGACACCTTTTTTTATTGTCATGTGACAGTTTTTCTGAAACAATACAGACTAATGATTTCAGGACAGTGGTGGAGCACCAGGGCCCAGTCGCAGCTGCAACCCTGGTGAAAATGCCAAGTATCGGCACTGGTATCTGTACATCCCTAGTAGAAGGAGAACCAAAAACACTGAGTATACTTATGTACACCAGTAGCTGTCAAGAGTAGGAGGGTTGCTCTGGACTACTGTTTGCTCCATAAACCCTATGCAGGGAATGCCTGTATATCATATGCATATGTTCTGTGTCATCACTCTTCAGATAGCATTATAACATAGATAGCTCAGGTGAATTTAGTACCAAAGGCTTGTGGTGAAAAGATCCCAATGAGGATAGGAAACTACTAAGACACGACCATTGTATACCATTTCCATGGTAAAAGACATGGCCAGTAGCTTTGAAGTGAAGCAGCCAGTTAGGGTTGCCACCTTTTCTTCAAGCAAAACATAAACACTCTAGCGATGTGCAGACATTTTTTTGGGAGAATGAGTTGCGGCTTATTCATATGTAAATAGCGCCACCCATTCATATGTAAATCTCACAGTTGAGACTATTTTCAGTGGGGGGCCACTAGCGCCTATCTTAATTTTGGTTGCCCCTGTCTTCCTGACATCTTGTGTCCGGGTTCCTGCTGCCATGAAACCCAGGCACAGCATTCAAAACCCGGAGTGTCCGGGTGAATCCTGGACAGGTGGCAACCCTGCAGCCAGTCCTGATATAGAAAATTGTCTTCAAGTAATGGCAATATTATGCAGCTCTTTAATTATTGTGGATGTGACAGAAAGAAAACGAAAGTTCATAGATGCTGCCTAAAAGGCATTTCATATAAACGTTTGTGAAAATCAATAAAAGGTTTATGGGGAAAAAGGCATTTCACATGACCTCCCATAGTACTGCAATGGGCACCCCAGCATATCATTTCCTGGACAGACTGAACTCCATTCTACCAGTAATGAGAACACAATTATAACAATATGAATAGGCACCAATCGCAGATTTCACTTGTCATATGGATAACGTCTGTTTTTAGAAATGGGGTTGTCTTTTTAATGAGTGCCTTTGCTTTGTCCTACAATTTGTCAGCCTATACCTACACTTCCTCATGTGGTATTAGTCTAAATTCCCAAGAAGTCATTCCAAAATGCAAGACAACTTGACCTGGACAGACATGGTGGAATGGGGGCCATCAAAAGGCCACATACTACATTTTGTATGATATCGGTGACTCTTCCTTTGTTTTATGCTGATACCTAATTGCTTATTTTTTACTTTCAGATTATGTGGCTATAGAAGACAAATGGCAGATCTGATGAGGTGTAACGTGTGCTTTCGGCAGCCTGGAAGGGAAACATCCAGGTTTGCCATAACAAGCTGTGGCCACGTGGTGTGTGAGGCCTGCCTGACAAAAGGTATTATAAATATATTATTGTCGCGATATGTAAATGAGGGGAATTCTGAACATGGTGATTCCATTCTGCTGACTTCACTAATTCATACATTCTTAAAGAAGAACTGCGGACAACATTTTGATTAACCCTTGCATTAAACCCCCCCACACTACAAGGATTAAAGGAGAACTATGAGGTGAGTGCTTTTCACTCGCCTCATAGTTCTAGCCGACCTGTGACAATGAGACTGTCACAGGTCGGCTCAGTAGATCGGGAGGTGAGCAAACACATACCGGGTTCGCTCACCTCTCGATTCTGTCACGGCTCTCTGCCGTGACAGGGGGAGGGGCTGGATTCCACTCTCCCCGCTCCGATCTGCCAACGCTGACTGGCGGAACGGATGGGGGAGGGGGCGGGTACAGCTGGCACTGCCTCTAGATAGGCAGAGCCAGCTGTCACTCACGCAGCTGGGCGGATCCCGTCGTCTAAGTCGGGATCCGCTCCGGCTGCAGCGTCTCAGTATACCGCAAGCTGTAGCTCGCAGGATACTGAGCTTAGGGTAACGGGAGGACGCTAGTTTGTGTCCTCCCGTTACCCTAAGGAGAACTATGGGGGAAAACACTGACCCCATAGTTCTCCTTTAACTGCTGTATTTGGTCTATGGAGGAAAATAAAAAAGTTATACTCAACTGATACTCCAAGCCGGTTTGCTCTTAGACTGGTCCTTCCAGCCTCACTCCCCCTCTACTGCAGTGGTCTAAGGTCCCTGAGTCGTCACGTTCTATACACAGTATATAGGATGTGAGGATGCCAAGGGACACTCCATTGCTGCAGTGGTCCAAGGTCCCAGAGTCGTACCGTTACCCTAAGGAGAACTATGGGGAAAAACACTGACCCCATAGTTCTCCTTTAACTGCTGTATTTGGTCTATGGAGGAAAATAAAAAAGTTATACTCAACTGATACTCCAAGCCGGTTTGCTCTTAGACTGGTCCTTCCAGCCTCACTCCCCCTCTACTGCAGTGGTCTAAGGTCCCTGAGTCGTCACGTTCTATACACAGTATATAGGATGTGAGGATGCCAAGGGACACTCCATTGCTGCAGTGGTCCAAGGTCCCAGAGTCGTCATGTTCTGTACACTGTGTATAGGATGTGAGGATGCCGAGGGACACTCCATTGCTGCAGTGGTCTAAGGTCCCAGAGTCGTCATGTTCTGTACACTGTGTATAGGACATGAGGGTGCTGAGGGACACTCCATTGCTGCAGTAGTCTAAGGTCCCGGAGTCATCATGTTCTGTAAACTGTGTATAGGACGTGAGGGTGCAGAGGGACACTCCATTGCTGTAGTGGTCCAAGGTCCCAGAGTCATCATGTTCTGTACACTGTGTATAGGATGTGAGGATGCCGATGGACACTCCATTGCTGTAGTGGTCCAAGGTCCCAGACTCGTCATGTTCTGTACCCTGTGTATAGGATGTGAGTCTGCACACTGTGTATAGGATGTGAGGGTGCAGAAAGACATACCATTGCTGTAGTGGTCCAAGGTCCCAGACTCGTCATGTTCTGCACACTGTGTATAGGATGTGAGGGTGCAGAAAGACTTACCATTGCTGCAGTGGAGGAGGAGACAGGCAGGAGAGAGTGCTGTCACAGCTGGCCGGCTTGGAGGATCCAGTAAGTATAAATGTATCCTCCCTAGACCAAAATGAGCACTTAATACTTCTAGTGCAGAGGTAGCCCCAGTGCAAGGGTTAAAACATTTTTTGCCCGAAGTTCTTCTTCAATAATGTTCGAAGTGAATGAGTCAAACACTTATGAGCTTGCACCCGGCCCCTAGTGGTTTCTCCCACACAGACTCTATGAGGGGAATTTATCAAAACTGGAGCAGACAAAATCTGGAGCAGTTGCCCATGACAACCAATCAGCATCTCTCTTCAGTTTGTTCAGTTAAGATTTGAAAATGATAAAGAGAAGCTGATTGGTTGCCATGCACAGCTGCTCCAGATTCTCTCTGCTCCAGTTTTCATAAATTCCCCTCATTGTGTTTTTGTTTTAATTAAAAAACGTCTTTATTAAAGCGTATAAAAGCACATAAAAGACAAAGTCTCAGTGTAACAGTTGCATAGCAAAAAAACAGTAGAGATGCACATAGTAGATACATAACCATACAAATGTAGTATTACAGCAGAGAGATGAACATTTCAGGCCCTACGACGGTGCAGTGAGCCATTGCTGCTTAGCATATGCATGACATGTGTTACACGGTCAAAGTTGAGAGAGCGTATGCATCCCCATCTCTGCTTGCGAACAGCTTAAAAAAGAATCATATGAGAAGTTATAAAGGTCTGTGCCATGTAAGCCGCACAGGGGCTTGTAGCGTCTTCAGATTAGTACTGCAAAACGCAAATGTCATGTGCGGTGCACGGTATCAAGAATGGAGAAAGTACTGAGAAGTATTTAGGAGAAAGAGAAAAAAAAAAGAGTAGAAAGTGTCTGATACGGTCCATCCAACCAAGTGGGAGAACAGACCAGAAAGGGGGTATGGGGAAAGCGGCATCTATGTATTTTTTTAAAGAATATTATAATTATATTTTTAATACTTATTTCATTTTATTCACATGTAGGTAAAAAAGAAGAATGTGGTGTGTGCAGATCACATTGCCGCACGATATTTCTTTCTAACGAGGTATATTATGTTGTGAAATTGTTGTTTTCAGTATATGGTATGATGGTAATAATACATTACCTCTATTATCCTGTATATGTGTTTTTATCCCTTTCTCTGCCAAGGCATTTTTTGCATACATTTTATAGTCCACATTTTAGGCCTGCAAATTACTTAAAATCCCCAACGTTATATATTTCCTGAAAGCAGAGACCCTGTAGAATAAATTGGTGTCAGTTGCAAATTCTTACGTCGTATCATATTAGCGCAACTCTTTATTAAACCCCAAACTTCAGTAAAAATTACATTTAAGTTAATTTTCGTGTGCTGAAAAACACAATATAATACCCATTGTTTTGTACAATATAAAAGATGAAGATGTGCCGAGCAAGTTGATTCCCAACATGCCAAGCTTAAAAATTGTGTTCGCCGTGAAATGGCGACAAAATACAGTACTCCAAATTGTCCATAGGTGATGCTTTAAAAGCCTGTACAGGTCATTAGATTTAACTGTGATTACTGGAGCTAGAATTATTGCTCTCACTCTGGCACTCACAGCGATACCCAGCATGTAGCGCAAACAACGTTTTCATGCGAAGACACACCCAGCATGTGTTTACATTACTATGTGCGCGCGCATGGGGGCGGAGGACTTTAAAACATTTTTATTTTTACATTTTCTTTTATTTTACTTAATTTTATTTTTTTAACTTTATTCCAGAGCCCCCCTTTCAGCTCAGAAACCCCCCGTTTACATCAGAATCCTACTTTACATCAGGAGCCCCCTCCTTTCACATCAGAGCCCCTTTCACCTCAGAATCTTCCCGTTTACATCAGATTCCTACTTTACATCAGTAGCCCCCTCCTTTCACATCAGAGCCCCCCTTTCAGCTCAGAATCTTCCTGTTTACATCAGATTAGGATTTTGTTTTGCAAGCTTGATTAGTGTATGTATGTTATGATAAATGTAACAGAATGAGCCTGATCTCTGTTTGTTCCTTCACAGACAAGCCCGGATATCAAAATACTTTTTATGGATATTAATGTGCTTTGCAAAAACTATTCTAAGGAGTTCACACAAGTAAGTCGGCTCTCCAAATCTGTTCATTTCACTTATTTAGATAGACACAATCTTGGTATCTGAAGCAACAGAATTGTAAAAAGTGTATTTCCACTTTTCAGTCAAATTTGAGAGAACCCCGCTATATGTTTGCTGTGTCTTCCTCTTCACACCGCATAACAAAAATATCATTAAAAAAAATGTCTTGCCTTTTAGATGTTTAGTTGCAGCAGGCAACATGGCTGATCCCAGGTTTATACGGCGACTGACCGTATAGAAAGACTTAGGACAGAAATTTGAGGATTGTGTTTCTCCCATTAACTTCATTGAAGGGCATAGTAAAAATGACCCCTTGTAATGGGGCTATCCCTCGCACTGCAAGGGTTAACTGCTTGGTTTTCTCTAGGGGACTGGATAAAGAAGTTATATTCATCGGAGCCTTGATTCTCCCTCCACTCTGGCAGTGGAATGTCCCTCACATCTAATACACTGTGCTAGACGTGATAACGCACGGGTCATTAGACCTCCAGAGCGGAGGGGGAGAGAGGCTGTAGCGTATGGTCTAGCAGCCAGGCAGGTTAGAGTATCGGGTGAGTATATCTTTTTTTATTTTAAACCTTAGACCAAAATGAGAAGTTAACCCTTGCAGTAAACTTCCTGTTGGACACAAGATCATCCCTGTGGCAATTAGTAGGGGGAAATCTCTTTAACAGAGTCCCGGACAGCAAAAAAACCTGTAGAATATTTTCTTTTCTGGTCAAATGTAATATCAGGAAAATACCACATTAAGGCCACTACACGGAGCTGGCGATCACAGTAAATTAGCATTTATTTCCTCTATCTCTAGTATATAGTGCCCACAATTTACACAGCACTTTACATACTGTACATTAACATCAGTCCCTGCCCTCAAGGAGCTTACCATTTAAGATCTCAGATACAGGGCCAATTTTAAACAGGACCCAATGAACCTAACAGCATGTCTTTGGAGTGTGGGAGCAAACCAACACTAGCACAAGGAGAACATGCAAACTCCATGCAGCTATTGTCCTGGCCAGGATTTGAACCAGCAGACTTCTGCTAACCACTGACTGCTTATTTCCTATGATCATTAGTGTCATCTAGTCAGTGACGTGCGGTACCTCTTGCTCGGGGTGAGGCATTCCACAGCCCTGCCGGCTGAAGCCCCACCCCCGCCTGATGAAGCCCCACCTCCTGTTGCCAGAAGCCCCACCCCCATGCTAGTGTAAAGGAGGAAGGAAGGAGACAGGGAGGAGCTTCCCTGTCCCTCACTTGCTCCTCACCGCTGAGGCTCCGTGACAGGTTACACAGCGGGGAGGATTTCCCTGCTGTCTAACCTGTTAGATGCCGATCTGAATGGAGAAAAAGCTTTTTCCTCCATAATTCTAGGTGAGCCTCTGCCATAATTCGATTCAACCTGGAAAGAAAACTAGAAGAAACAAGAATTACTAATAACATTCCTTTTTGCCCCATTCACACAGATGAAAGTACATGAAGGACAAATGGCTCTGCATTTATTTTGTAAAGACATCCCAATGTGTTTAATGGATGCTTTCTGATACAGTAATTACATCTAATGAAAGATTTTTCCACTCAGATGGAACATCTCCATTAAAGGACATATGACTTTATAATATTTTAGGGGAGTTAATTCCTGACTGGGGATATACAGATTGATTTGGAGATGCCGGGTCCCATTGTTGCTTTATTGAGCTATATTCAGAGTACTGCAGTTCTTGTCAGACAGATGGCGACCAAAATGACCGATTCTAAACCATCATTTTAAACCTTTTAGACGTCACAAATTTAGGAATGATATCACATTATCAATTTGCTTCATAATGCTGTAAAGGCCAGCTTTAAATTATTCAAATACCCTTACCCCCAAGTCCACTTATCTTGCTTCACCGTTTGACAACAGATGTTCTTGTCAGCGCAGCTTTTGTGGCAATTAGATCTATGAATCAGGATAAAATAATATAACAATGGCCAGTCCAGCAGTGCTGAAATGATGTCTCTGCATGTCGGGGTCTTGGAAGAGTCCGGGCAATACGTTTTCAGTTTGTAACATAGATGTTCATTTTCAGGTTATCGAGTTCCAGGCTAGCCATAGACGCAGGTTACTAGCACATTACAAAGAAAAGGTAAGTCCCCGCAGGTGCTGCGTAACTGTACATGGAAACATTCAATGCCAGGACGCTCGGAGGCTCAAACAATGTTAACAAACTTAATAGAAGATATTAAACAAACTTAATACAATTGTAGGCTTCTGTAAAGGCAAGGTTTCATTTTTAGTAACTTCCCAAGTGCTAAATGGTAAAAAAAAAAGATACCAGGCAGTGTTTTTCTAGAAATTGGGCAAAGTATTCTGTGTTAAAGAAAAACAGGGCAAAGGAAAGGACATTCATACATACATTCAGGCCCATTATAATATTAGTGATTTACATAAAAAGACTTTATTGTAAAGCTACATGCGATATAAACTTTTCCTAATTAAAGTGACACTAAACTCAGGAGTTAAATCTGAAAAATGCATTCAATTACCTCAACTATTAACAACAATGTATCTAATTTGTGTATCACTCAGCTGAAGATCCTCAAATCATCTCTGAATTGGTGCAGACACTGTCCTTCCTTCTGGAGGGTGGCTACTTTTGTTTCCCATGGTCCCTATGTGTGTTGTAAAGTAGCCGCCGCTCCAAGCTCGCTCCTGTGATGGACTACAGTCTCGCGTTTAGTTTACTAATTGTATTGAGATTGTGGTCCATCACAGGAGTGAGCTTGGAGCGGTGACTACTTCACAACACACAGGGACCATGGGGAACAAAAGTAGCCACCCTCCAGAAGGAAGGACAGTACCCGCACCAATCCAGAGATGATTTGAGGATCTACACCCGAGTGATACACATATAAGATACTATATTTTTAATAGTTAAAGTGATATTCAAGTCAAATGGTTTTTAATCTATTTCAAATGCTGAGAAAATCACTTGCAATGGATGCTGCTTCTGATTGTTTAAAAGTTTGAGCTTCCCATCATAGTCAGCTGGTCCCCTGAAATCTGGCCCTGATATCCTGTTTTAGGGTGTCTTCTTTCCTTTGCAGGGTCCTTTGGAGCCACCCTTGTGTGTGCTAGTAAGCTGTGTGTGTCTCCACAAACACCCAGACACAGCCAGACACAGCCAGACAAGTCATTCCTCTCCTCCCTTCCCCAAGCTAGTAGATGGACAGCTGCTGGAGACTGCCCTGTCCCATGTGATCTTGTAATAGACAGGAAGTTCAGGGAGGCCAAGCTGAGAGACTTGGAGTAGCTGTTCAGAAACATGATGACTGTAAGTGTTTAATCAAATATTTAAAGGAATATATATATATATATTTGTTTGATTTGTATTCATTATTGAAAAAAGAAGATTTATTACTACTTTAAGGTATTTGAATGCATTTGTACGATTTGACTTTGATCTACTGCTGGAAATTACCAAGTATATGGATATAAATCTACAGTGTATATGCAGTACATGATACCACTGAGTATGCTGGGTCGTTGCCCATTACTCCAGTACATCATGGTGATTAACATCTCACCAAACACAGCCAGGCCCAAGAACTTACATTGTACCATTGGTGCTTAACTTATGATCCTGAACTTGCTCAGCAGAGAAGAAGGGATGACAGTCAGCAACATATTCTCTCCTCCAATTCCTTTGTAGGACAACACAACAAGTCCACTGGAATGTATGATTTATATTCAGTTTAATGTTTGAATTTGTAACATTTTTAGATAGCAAAATTGGAAGAAACAGTGAAAGAACTGACCCAGCAATTAAAAAGGTAAGGTTTTTTTTTAGCTGTTCTTATCAAGGAGGAAGCTTCATTTAAATGCGTTGTAAAGTCCCAGCATAATCTGACCCGTTAAAACATCAGCACTGTAATAGGAATACATACTAGAGTTGTTTATTTTTTGTCATTTACTTTTTATTCAAGTTTTGCACAGATACACAAATATAATTCAGCACAAACATAAATTTGAAATAAAATTAATGAAAATAAAAGAAAAAAAAGAAAACAAGTACTTAACTCCTATTTACGGGGAAGATACAACATCAGGTAATAAAGCCATGCTATTAGGGCTCTCCAATGATTGCCAAGGGGACCACACTTGTTCAAATTCAGGGATAGTGTTACGTAATCGAGCCGTTAGATAATCCAGGTTATGGATATCATGAATCCTTCGTAGCAATTCTGCATGTGACGGAGGAGTAGGTTGTCGCCATTTTAAGGCTATAAGACATCTTGCTGCAGCGAGGACATGGTTAACACGTTTAATAGTAAATTTCGAAAATTGTGCAATAGGGAGGCCTAAAAGCAAATATAGAGGACCGGAGGTATCGGGCTAGGCATCCGAGCATTTGGGCGAGTATGAGTACTCACCCAAATACCCGGCATCGGCACCAATACTGATACTAGTATCGGCCAATCACTAGTTCAGACATTGAGTTGTAGTTCAGATGGCAGGCTTAGTTAAAGTTGTTCCACAAAAAGCAAAACCAGCGCCAGATAGGAACCTCCTTCAGCCACAAATTGAATCTTGTGTTCCAGGCAGGCCGCCCCGTTACAGATGAGGGATTACACTGTGTGAAACATAAAAAAGAAACACCGGGCGCCTTTCCTGGTGCAAATAATCCTTTTATTTGTTTAGAAAGATTAAAAGTGATAAATGGTACTCACAAAAGAGTAACATTTAGGCTGCTGCTAGACTGCTGGTCTAGCAGCATATTTGGATTGTTTTCTCTGACTGCTAGGAATCTGCATGTATCCTGAGATTTATGTCCAACGCGCTTTTTATCCACCTCTTTTGTGAGTACCATTTATCACTTTTAATCTTTCCAAACAAATAAAAGGATTATTTGCACCAGGAAAGGCGCCCGGTGTTTCTTTTTTATTTTTATTTTTTAGTTAAAGTTGTGACACAAGGAAGAGCATATTCACAGGGCTGAGTGAAATTGTGTCAGTGCATTGAGGAAGCACATCCAATGGGCATCTTCAATGAGTTTACAAACTTCTAGATGGATCTGGTTATTAGGAGTGGCATAGAACTTATGGATATTCAATCTAGAAATACTGTACATATTTATGTTTAGTTTTTGTCCATAGATAGTCTTTAATGTTCTTGAAAACCTTACACAAAACACAGGTGCGAGATGACAAACCGATGCACAGCGTAGACAACTGTTGTTCCCACTGCAAAAATGTGTTTGCTGTACACATCTGAACAACATGCGAGACAAAGCATCCTGCTGCAATCTTCCCTCTTATCTGTATCATTCATCATCTGTGTGTGCAGCAAATACAAAAAGAACAATATTTCTCTTTGTGGTGAAGTCTGCTGTCTCGGCTCTTATTCATTTTTCGGAGGAACATTTCAGGGCAATGTACATTCAATGAGCAATTAGGAACACGCGAACACCTTCTTATTCATACAATTGTCTAATCAGCCAATCATGCGGCCGCAGCACAATGTATAAAATCATACAGATATATTGTGGGACCTTTTCAACCATAGCATGCCGTAGCATTAATTGCATGGTATCATGCGGTACTGCAATACTGTTTGTTGCAGTGGAAAAAGTGGAAGCACACGCACTACTTTTTTCATAGCTTCGGGAATGTGTGTTGGGGTGCCATCCAAAATGAATGGCAATGAAACACATCTAACGTACGTTAGGTGCATAGTGTGATAATGAGCTTTAATCACAATGGTATGGTGTAAATGGGCCCTTAATATTCATGATGCATTTCTACTGTTTTACTGTTCAAAGCCCATTTCGTGTGCACCTTACTGTATAACTGGTGACAAATTGTTGAGTGCGTTTGTTGTTTGTTTTGCTTGACCGATTTGGTGCAGCGACGCATGGGGTTTCTCAGCTGCCATTGGGATGTGCGGGATCCCTTGTGTGTTTCTGTGCTTTTAAGGAGGCTGGGCGTCCTCCTGACAAACCTGCACCCAATTTGAAATCTTCTGCCCCATGTGCTCCAAGATGGAGACTCTCATAGTTTAGAGTTAGGACCGCACTATAAGAGGTGCCTTGGCGCGGCAGTGCGGCTTTCACATCCTCTGCAGAAGACGTGTATCCAAACCTCTGTTATAATCCTTAGTGGTGAGACAAGTTGTTTTACATGCTGGTTTGTGAGTGTGCCATGATGCCTTTCTACTGTCTTAATATTCACACAAACACCAGAATTGGGGAAAAATGGGATCCCAGTGATTGACTGTGGCACGGTTGTTGACACCAGATGTGCTGGTTTGAATATTTCTGTATCTTCTGATCTCCTGTGATTTTTAAAGCTCTGATGTTTATTTAGAATGCTGTGAAAACCCCAAAACATCCAGTGATCTGCAATTCTGCAGACAGAAATGTTGTTAATGAGAGAAGTCAGAGGACAATGGCTAGATTGCTGCGAGCTAACAGAAAGGCTACAGTATCTCAGATAAACACTCTTTGCTGAGCAGAAAAGCATCTCGGAACGTGCAACACGTCAGACCTAAACGTATTGGCTACAATAGCAGAAGAGCATGTCAGCTTCTACTTCTGTCAGGAACCTGAGGCTACAGTGGGCACAGCCTCACCAAAACTGGACACATCAAGACTGCAAAATGTAGTCTGGTCTGATGAATTATGATTCCTGGCGAGGCACATAGATGGTAGGACCAGAATTTGGCGTCAACCATATGAATAGAGTGACCTGTTGCATTATGTTAACAGTCAGGACTGGTGGTGTAATGGTGTGGGGAATGTTGTCTGTAATAGAAGCCACCAGCATTCGATGATATGTGCAAGATGTTTAGCACTTTTTATTAAATTGTCACACGCGTCATACAGCCAACGTTTCGGGGCCATGCAGGGTCCCTTCTTCTGGGCGACATAGTTGGTCACTATAGCAAAACAAATGGCAAACGCACTCATCAATTCGTTACCAGCTTTACAGCAAGGTGCACATGGAAGGGCTTCAAACCGTAAAACAGCAAAAGGTTTCCAGGCACACCCACCAGCCAACATGCAAAAAACCTGTCTCACCACTAAGGTTAAAAGCAGAGGTTTGGACAGCGTGCCTGTGCGGCTTTCACATTTCCTGCAGAATACGTGTATACAAACCTCTGCTTTTAACCTTAGTGGTGACACAGGTTTTTGCCATGTTGGCTGGTGAGTGTGCCTGGAAACTTTTTGCTGTTTTATAGTTGGTCACTATGTCGCCCAGAAGAAGGGACCGTGCGTGCCCCCGAAATGTTGGCTGTATGACGCGTGTGACAATTTAATAAAAAGAGCTTTACTTCTTGCACATATCAGCGAGTGCAGGTGACTTCTATTATGGACTGTATCTGACACGGCACCATCCGTGTTGTCACTTCCCGCACCAACCTCTTATCCAAGGTCTGTACGCTGTATGGAGTGCAGGTGATTTCGGATTAGGGAAAGTTGTCTGGGCACACTTTTGACCTGGTAATACCAATCAATCATCCCTTGAACAGCCTATCTGAGTATTGTTGCTGACTATATGCATCCTTTTTTGGTCACAATTTAGTATACCGTAGTGTTCCTAAGTGCTCAGTGGGTGTAATTTGCTCTCATTTATGTAAATCTACTCAGATGTTTTTTACATTTATTTTGCTATATACCCATTTACAGCATCAGCAGTTTGGCTCAAAGTCCATGTTACATATCCATTTATCTAGGACAGACCCAATGGCTCTTCTGGCTTGAGTTAATAAATCAAACCTGATTGCTTGCTTTTGGCACTTATTCTACGCTAGCGCTGATTAAAAAAATTCCGTTTTATAAGTTCCACATTGTCAGCTGCTTTCTCCTTACTATCTGCAGTATTTATGAGTATTATGCAATGAATGTTTACGAGTTCATGTCCATTCATAGTGGCTTTTATGTGTAATGTAATAAAGATGTGAGTAAAGCAGCAGCATGTGCCCAGCAGCTCTTCTCCGCATTATGATATGATGCAATGTGTTTGCCAGGGCCATGGGAGATTGACTTGTTTGGAGTATGTATTTCCTTCTTCTTGGTCTAATTGTTCAATCATCCATCAGCTCACTTTTCACTTCAGGAAATGTGGCCCAGGATCCCTGCACTATACTTCACACTTTTGTTAAACAGGCCTTTAGTACAGGAGTATGTACGAGTAACTGATAGAATGGGAATGTAAGTTTGACTAGATTTACTACTATGTACACTGTGATGACAAACAGTACCTCCCCTCTGTCCTTCCTTTGGAACCAAATCCCTCTGTCCCTCTTTCCTCCTCAGCTTGGTCTGATGTGCAGATATCGAGGGAAAGGTTCTATAACTATCAAAAGTGTTTTTTTGCTATAAAACATTTACCTTTTCTCTTAATTATCTTGTTTACGATTTCGAAGGGCCAGTTCACACCATCCTCCGTGCGTTCCGGCCTGATTGTGGCTGGCTTGAACTAGCCCTAAAGGAAAAGTAAAGGTGAAAAGCAAAACCAATTCTGGGGTTAGACAAATAATTCTTGTCATATCAATTCTTAATGGTCCTCATAACTGGGGGCATGGCAGGGGCGTCTATTGCCTCAATAGCAGGCAAGAATCTGGAGCAGCTGTAAATGGCAACCCATCTGAAAAGCTAATTGGTTACTATGGGCAACTGCTCCAGATTCTGTTGGCTCCAGTTTTGATCAATTCCCCCCATAGAGATGGAAGGTGTCCTTCCTTCTCATCTCAGGAAGTTGAGAGTTATGTGAGATGACCATACATTTGATTTCTTCTTCAGAATGAAATACAGATTTGCTTTGTTTTAATTCCAGTGTAAGATCTTCTCAGTCATATAATCCGATGCCGGCTTCAAGTTTGCTAATGAATATTGGTCCTGGTAAGTAGGTTTGACCAAATGGAACAAAACACTGTAACAGGAGACAGCATGCCCTGCCAGCAGAACAAGCTACTATGAAAAGTCCAAGTTACAGAAATGATTGTGATGACAGGAAACAAGATATACCCCATAAATGTTCACAAGCTGCAGATCTCAGCACTGCGAGATGACAGAGAATAATGCAGGACCGGATGAAAATGTTCAGTCCTGATGAATTATGTTTTCCCTTCAAGGGGAGGCCACAAGGATGTTTGCTGCAGTCATTTCTGCCTCACAGAAAGCCTCATTGATGTCCTAACCTGTCAGAACTGTAGGCTTGCAGCATAGTTGTCGGTTAAACTAAGCAACCTGGATAGTTAAGCTGTTTATTACATTAAAGATGATCAAGTGAATCTGCCAGAAGTCCAAATATAATTAAAAATGTGCCTGCAAATACCTTTTTCTTTATGCAAACCCTGTTGATTGCCCTGGTCACCCCCTATACCCGGGCACGTGACGTATAATTATTTTAGCCGGGTTGAGGAACTCCTGTACTTTCATCTTCACATCCACAGAATTCTGAGCAGGAGTAGAATTGGCTATCATGTAGGGCAGCTGCTGTGTATTCAGACCTAACAGAAAGGACTTCTCCTATAAGTTCTGACCCATAAGGCTGTATATATATCAGAAACAGAACCAACATGCCTAGAATAAGTCTACAAGAAAACAGAGCTATTGATAGAACTTTGCAGGTTCTTGCAGTGGTGCAGCTCATAAAAACAACATGGTTTACGTTAATTCCCATTGTGACTGGTTGTAAAAATGGGGGTATTCATTTGGCGTCTAAAGCTGACTGCTCATGCTTAGCAAACGTTGGAAGAATCCAATATTTTGGACTTCTCTTATATATAATGCAGCTGCAGCCTTCAAAGCCCATTTATTTTACATTGAATCACAGCCTTGGGCAGGTCAGTCTAGAGGTGCACATACACCTTACAATTTATCTGCAGATTTTCTGTGGTCAGATGGAAAAAGTGCAACAGATTGGCCCAGGTGGAGATTACTCCATCCACACAGTTAAGTGTAGATGGAGGAATCTGTTGCACCTTTTCCATCTGACCACAGAAAATCTGCAGATAATTGTAAGGTGTGTGGGCAGCTTAAGTATATTATAAAAATGCAGAGGTTACCTTGATAAAAAAACATTTCAAAATAATGAATCAGTTCTGACTGCTGCAGATGGGGCTTTCTCGACTTTTTCCTGTAAAGTCTAAGCTTGACCCAAACCCTTTACACCACCCAAGCCTCCGTGTTGGTCGGTGAGACCCCCATCTCAATAAGGACAAAAGGATGGCTTGAGGGGTGGGGGCCAAACCTGACTTAAAGGTCCCTTTCGGATGGTCCGATCGGGAGGGGATCCATGCACGGATCTCCTGCTGATTAGAATAAATGTCACCATTGTGACATCCGTGTCCGCCCAGTTTTATGTCCATCATGTGAAAATGACTGGACCCATGTTGGAATCAGATCTAAATGGACATGCGTCCGTTTACATCAGATTACCCCCGAACCGGCACGATCAGGTCTGGCGAAATGGAGCTCTGATCCGTTTGTATTTCCGGACCTGGCCGGAGGCGGAGGTAACTGGGTGTAAACAAACGTCAGTGTGTTTAGATCCAGCTGCCCATAGGACTGACAGACTTCCGATCAGGTCTGCCTGTAAAACTGACAGATGAACCTAATCAGAAAGCCTATGTGAAAGGTTAACATATACCAGGGATGTGTGGTGCTCACCTAGTATTATGGAGGGAAAGCTGTCAGCTTCAAGTCTGAAGCTGACAGCTTTTTCTCCATTTAGAGCGGCTTGTTACAGGTTACAGAGCAAGGAAAGCCTCCCCGCTGTGTAACCTGTCATGGACGGAGCACTGCCTGTTAATTACAGCAGGACAGCGGTGGAGAGCCAGGTCCCAGCTGCAACCTCTGCAACCCTGGTAGTTTTCATGAAAATGCCGAGTATCCGCACTGGTATCTGAACATCCATCATTTTTACGTTTGGTTTTGAATCAAGGTAAGCTCCAGGGTGGGGACAAGTTCACTTCAATGGGCTTCTGAGGCCCGGAGAAGCCTTATATGCCAAAAACAGCGGAACAGACCTCAATGCTCCGCCCCTTTGTTGCTGCTTTTCCACGTTGTCTGAGGAGGGTGACTCCCGCTGTTCACCTTCCAGGACAGGAGTAGAAGGTGGAAAACATTTTGTTTATAGATGATGATGTGTTGGAGTTGTGTTCTATTAGCTAATACTCTCTTCTTATTTTCTGCAGCACTTTCACAAAACCATGGTGTATTTTCTCCATATTCTCATCCTGTATCACAACTACCAAATGCCAGAGCGTAAGTCCAGTGAAGCACTCTGTTT